>NC_086380.1:47138669-47438669 GCF_036588685.1 Mytilus trossulus | reverse complement strand
TTGAGGCAAAATAAAATTAGAAACGAAAACTAATATTGTTTGGACGTATTAGGGTAACACTTATTACCAACTCCGAAGCGGCGGGGAATAGACATTTCGGACGTTTTTATACTAACATTGTGCATACCCGACCAATTCTCGATATCCCTACGACCCATATACGATCAGCTTGATTTGGTCGAGATCAGGCTGAGATCGTGAATAGTTGATTTGGTTTAGCTAGTCGAGTAAAGATCGTGAATTGATCGGAATTATTGAATAAGTAGTCATTTTGTTGTCGGGATGGAGTCGTGAATGGTCGAGTTAAGGTCGTGTACAGTCGGATTGCTGTCGAGTAGAAGTCGTTAACAGGCCCGAAAAAAAAAGGATTTGGTTGAGCTTCGTCGTGGAAATTTCGACAATCGGGATCATCTAGTTGACCTGATCGGCAGTGTGAACCTAGCTTAAGGAGGACAACATTAGTGCGCTAGAATCGAAACTATGGTCTTGAACAGCTTGGTATAAACGTGGTATAGTCGTAGTAGAAGCGCGGTTGGGTGTCGGTGAAAACACGATGGTCGTAGTAACGACGCTATGAGATCGTTGCGCAATCTCTACGACTAGAATGGTTCTCTCGCAACGATGGTACAGCGACCTTTGCGATCTTCCCACGACCCGGCTTACTGCGATATCACTACACTTCTATTACAACCTGATTTCGCAATGACAACACCACGGTTGTGTTGAACATGTTCAAAACTGCCCTACGACCATTACGATCACGAAGACATCACCACGACCGTTATCACACCTTGCTCGTCTATCGTCAAAATTTCCTTTTTTTCAGAGATCGTAGTGTGACGGGGGTATATGTTAAAAAAACAAACCATATGCAGATTTTTTTTAATCTAAAGTTTCAAATGACTTTAGTGTATCTGTGTTGATACAAATTATATAGATACAAGAGTATAAATCAAAAACATACCGGTAACGATTGATTGATTGATTGTTGGTTGCTTTACCCCGCAATAGCACAAAAAGGCTATATCGCGGCGACATACCGGTATCACGGGTTGAGAATAAAAAAAAAAAACTCCAATAGGCAATTTTAATGTAATAACTTTATAGCAAAACGTGAAACCCTGTCGGGTTCACCGTTGAAATGCAAACATAGTATAATAATACACAGAAACATAAATATCAAAGCAATGTTTAAAATTTCTTTTTTGATAATTGACATATTCGCTATTTCTACCCTTCACCATTTCAAGTGTGTAATCAGTTGTAAATGCTATTGATTTCCATTAGTATGTTGTTCTTACGTGTCATATTGCATAATTCTAAAAACCTTTAGGTACCCCATTATCATTATCAATTGAAAATCTATTGTATTGAGGACTTATATTTGTCCATGCTGTTGATAATGAGGTAGTAAAAGTTGTATGTACATACTCATTCTCAACGATTTCTTTAAATACACACAAAATCTATCAACTGCGTCGAAATCAACAACACCCTTTGAATAAAACAAGGTAGATTTTAATGCGACATGATTAAAGAATAGTGTGTATATTTTACAGTGACTCTTTGATTACAGTGTACAGGTAAGCTGTAGACTGTAGTATCTTTAGCAATCAGCATTTTTCTACCTGTAATACAAATTCGCACCTGTGGCTGTAGTAGCTTTTTATCTGTGTGAAATGATTTTAAAAACACAGGAATGAAAAAAATTGTACGTTCTTTATAAAGGAATTAAGATGTTAATAATGATATATTGGGCTGAAACGAAAACACCAAAATACTAAGGTCTTAAATGGACACTATATTTCAGCACTGACTAGAACCGGAACTGCAATTAAACCAAACAAGGTAAATACACCATAAATAAAACAGGTTGTTGTAGTTATGCGGAAGTGATTTAAAATTATGGGTGTGTCGAATGGCATTTATCTTTTATACATCTGTATAAAATGCTTTATTAGTTTAGTTGGGATGGACGAATCCGACAATTTATAAATTCACGGTTTTTTGAAAAAATAGCAATCGATTACATAAAGGGAACACTTAGTTTATTTTGGGTCAGTGTTATTATCATGATTATGGAAATATGGTTTTTAAAATAAATATTAATTGAAAATTAATAGCATAGAATCATCTTTCAGAAACTGCACATGTGAGTATTCATAGGTCGGTACTTAATACTTAAGTATTGTTTTTCTAATTTGCTTGGTGCCGATCTGATGAGGGAAGCCCTGTCTGACGGTCGTATATTCATGTTGGACTTTCACAATTGTTCCAGGCTAGTTGGGAGGGTTACACATTTAATTAAGCCCGCCTCATTCTTGCTCTACCCAGTTAATTGTCCGGCGCTGGTTGATGACTGTTTTAAAAATTTGTTTTTTCACATATTATTTTCAGCACAAATCTGGTCGTTGGTTTCCACATGCTGTCATGCTTTGACTTTTTTTTAAGTTTCTATGTGGTATGGATTTTGCTCATGTTTGAAGGAAGTACGGTGATATGTGATATGTTACATCATAGTACTTTGGTTTATTGTGGATAGTCACACGAGCCTTGTGTCATTGACAACTTATACCACATATCCTATTTTTTTATTAATCAATGTGAAAACACTAAGTGTCACTGAAGCACTAGCCTCTAAAACTCAAATACATTTCGATGTTATTTTTTTCAATTTGTTATATGATCGATTGAAGTGTTTAATTTCCTAAACAGTATTAAATATTATTATGCTTTAAGTTGGACTCAAATATAATGTATGTAAGATGGCAATCATTTGACTTCAAGGGGTTATGTTTTTTTCCGAGACAGATTTTTTGGTATTTTTTCGACGCTACCAATCAAATTGGTTTTTTTTTCTTCAAAATTTAAAGTATAAGTTATGGGGAAATCTGGATTCAGAATATTTATTTCACCAATTATCGGGTTGCCTGTATAATGATATTGTAAAACATCATTTGAATTATATTAATCATCTTGTTTCATATTGCTGTTTTTGCACATTACTGACATCAAACTTTTTGGATATTCTTCTTTTGTTGAATACAATAATCCTTTATAGTAAATGTTTTAAGATAATTATTACAAATATACTTGAGAGATTTTCAATACATGATTATGAAACCTACAACATGTACAAAGAAAAATGGATTCAGCCATTAGTAATACATTATTGAGAGATGTATGCAAATATTTAGAAATGTAATACTATACTAGATTATATTTTCGTGGTTTACATAAACTATTAAAGGATTTCACGGTATATTTCTTATCGATGTTCTATATTTACTTACATACGTTAATGACTGCATATAAGCATATAAATTAAGCTTCGTTATCTGAAATCAAGAGAAAGGAATTTCTATAAAAAATATAAAAGTAGGAAACTAAAAGGTTTAATTTCTCCTGAGATTTTGGAGGAAAAAAACGAAATCAAAAATGCGTTGGACTTGAGTTTTAATTTTGATAACATACACACATATGAGGTGTACTCAAACATAGAAAGGTGAGCTTAACATTAACTGTATCTTTATATTCTGTAATATTTTCTAAAGAAAACTGCATGCACTCAAACAGTTTGTGGGGGTGGGGACCTCCTTTTTTCATTTTTACAGTGCACGTTATTCATATATACTAAAGAAAAACTGCACGCACTCATAATTATATATAGAATCATCGCTTATTGGAAGGATCTTCCTTCTACAAATGTATAGGTAAACAGTAATATCATATGATTTCATCAATTGAAACATAAAAGAAACAAGTTTATATGTCAGACAAGCTTGTGAGCTTTTTTTTTTACATATACTTATTTATAATTGAACTCATAAAATATGTTCTATAATTCTATATATTATATCGTCCTGAACATGCCTGAAATATTTGCCACTGGACGTTAAGCAACCTACAATCAATCAATCTATATAGTGTGTTGTATTACATTGTATTGCATTGTATTGTATGAACTTGTTTGATTGTATTGCTTGACCCTTATAGGTGTAATTTTGCAATAAAGATTAAGATTACTAAAAAGATAAGAGTGTTAGTATCATAAATTTACGTCATTTTTTTATTGTCTTTTTTTATACCTTATTTTTTATGAGAAAAAACAGTTTTTATTTCTGATCCGTTATTGATTGTTAGTTTGGTTGGTTTTCGGATACATGTACCATTATTTGGGTTTAGTTTTATCAGTAAGTTTCGTTGGTTTTCTATTTTCGGATACATGTACCATTATTTAGTTTTATTAGTAAGTTTCGTTGGTTTTTAATTTTCGAATACATGTACCATTATTTGGGTTTAGTTTTATCAGTAAGTTTCGTTGGTTTTCTATTTTCGGATACATGTTTCATTATTTGGGTTTAGTTTTATCAGTAAGTTTCGTTGGTTTTCTATTTTCGGATACATGTTCTATTATTTGGGTTTAGTTTTATCAGTAAGTTTCGTTGGTTTTCTATTTTTGGATACATGTACCATTATTTGGGTTTAGTTTTATCAGTAAGTTTCGTTGGTTTTCTATTTTCGGATACATGTACCATTATTTGGGTTTAGTTTTATCAATAAGTTTCGTTGATTTTCTTTTTTTTTGATACATGTACCATTATTTGGGTCTAGTTTTATCAGTAAGTTTCGTTGGTTTTCTATTTTCGGATACATGCCCCATTATTTAGTTTTATTAGTAAGTTTCATTGGTTTTCTATTTTTGGATACATGTACCATTATTTGGGTTTAGTTTTGTCAGTAAGTTTCGTTGGTTTTCTATTTTCGGATACATGTACCATTATTTGGGTTTAGTTCAAGTTATCAGTAAGTTTCGTTGGTTTTCTATTTTCGGATACATGCACCATTATTTAGTTTTATTAGTAAGTTTCGTTGGTTTTCTATTTTCGGATACATGTACCATTATTTGGGTTTAGTTTTATCAGTAAGTTTCGTTGGTTTTCTATTTTCGGATACATGTACCATTATTTGGGTTTAGTTTTATCAATAAATTTCGTTGGTTTTCTTTTTTTCGGATACATGTACCATTATTTGGGTTTAGTTTTATCAGTAAGTTCCGTTGGTTTTCTATTTTCGGATACATGCACCATTATTTAGTTTTATTAGTAAGTTTTGTTGGTTTTCTATTTTCGGATACATGTACCATTATTTGGGTTTAGTTTTATCAGTAAGTTTCGTTGGTTTTCTATTTTCGGATACATGTACCATTATTTGGGTTTAGTTTTATCAATAAGTTTCGTTGGTTTTCTTTTTTTCGGATACATGTACCATTATTTGGGTTTAGTTTTATCAGTAAGTACCGTTGGTTTTCTATTTTCGGATACATGCACCATTATTTAGTTTTATTAGTAAGTTTCGTTGGTTTTCTATTTTCGGATACATGTACCATTATTTGGGTTTAGTTTTGTCAGTAAGTTTCGTTGGTTTTCTATTTTCGGATACATGTACCATTATTTGGGTTTAGTTCAAGTTGTCAGTAAGTTTCGTTGGTTTTCTATTTTCGGATACATGTACCATTATTTGGGCTTAGTTTTATCAGTAAGTTTCGTTGGTTTTCTATTTTCGGATACATGTATCATTATTTGGGTTTAGTTTTATCAATAAGTTTCGTTTGTTTTCTTTTTTTTGGATACATGTACCATTATTTGGGTTTAGTTTTATCAGTAAGTTTCGTTGGTTTTCTATTTTCGGATACATGCACCATTATTTAGTTTTATTAGTAAGTTTCGTTGGTTTTCTATTTTCGGATACATGTACCATTATTTGGGTTTAGTTTTATCAGTAAGTTTCGTTGGTTTTCTATTTTCGGATACATGTACCATTATTTAGTTTTATCAGTAAAATTAAGTAAAGTGTGACAGAAGGCACCTGGTTAAGCATCAAACCTCAACCTTTAGCGAGAAAAAGATTACTTGGTGGTTTACCAGGCGTGTATAAAGAAGTATGGGGTCCGTGAAGAAATAATCAGTGCCATCCGTTCTGAGGGTCGCGAATTAAGGACTGTGATACGAAAATATAACTGATATATTAGATACTTATTCTATTCCAATCTCCTTTTTTTCACTACATTACATTGCTAATTCTGAAATATTTTTACCCTTTCTAATGAATTAAATTGTATCATACCTTGTATGCAGAAACCTTATATAACGAACTTTCCAACTACCATATGCCCATTGTCCTTCACCTCATTTTCGTGGATCAGTGACTACTTGGAAGTTTTTTTCTCCAAGTGAAATACTTACTTATTACGAGTTATAGGATAAACATATATATTATTATTTTGGGTTCCTTTCAACGTCTCATGTCCGTCTGGCAGATGGTTACTTGACAAAGACCTTATATTTTATGCATTCGTCATCGAGGTTAAAAGAACGTGGCCAAGATCGTATCTCAGAAACTATTTGCATTAGAGCAACTAAAGTTGGTGCATGGATTGATTGTAAGGACTTGTGTTCATTTTAGACATGCATTAAACTTTGACCCCAGTTTCATTATTTATAGGACAAATTGATGAAAGTTTAGTTTTCGTGGTTTCGTCTATTTCTCAAATACAGAAATCAATGGGGTCAGTATATTTGGTGTATGGAATGATAATAAGGTATTGTACATGTCCATCTGACATGTTTCATGTGACCTCGACCTCATTTTCTTGGTTCATTGGACAATGTAAATGTTTTGTGGTTTGGTCTATATCTCAGATATTTGAAGCAATTGGTTAATTATTTTGTATACATAATGATTTTAAGGACGCGATCTAAACCGTTATTTATACATTATACCTTACTGGTTACTGGTACTTTCGATATATCTAAATCAGGTAGTTCATATCTGAGAAACAGTCAATGTCATATGCCTTCCTTTTTGTATTACTCAGAATTATCAGTAAGACTCAACAGTTTTCCACAAGAATCATCAGTCCTTCGTCGTTCATTTGATAACTAAATTACCAAAATCTGTTTTAAACATTTTGATATTTAAAAATAATCGTGGCAGCTACATGTACTTTCTTTTAAATGAGTACTTTTTCCCAGGAGTTTTTTTTTACCGGTCTTTGGTGGTGTTACATCTTACAGAATCTACCACTTTTATTTTGTATAGAACCGTGTTCTAATGTGCAAGTTTAAATATGATATAACTTTGTTGTTCGAATCGGCAAATGAATAGTTGAAGGATGAATTGTGTATTTAGCAAATTTGAAGTAGTCACATAGAACATAGGAACAGGTTCCTCGCGGTTCGATTCTAACACCGGATTTAAAGAGATCTGGGAAGCCGCTAAGGGATCACAATCGGCCCTATAGATAGTAGCTACATTAATAGAAATCAGTTTCATTAAAATTTCCGCGTCAGCAAAACGTAAAATACAAAACAATAAGAAGAATTTGATCTTAATTTTACCTTCTTCCGTTTTTTCCACCTCTTCGGAAGTACAAATGTTCACAGTGGCTTTCGTATTTTAGAATTTGTCATTCAAGTGTTAATTTTGTTTTGATAATTTTTGTGGTTTCATTGATTAGCGATAAAATTCTTTAAATCTGAAATATTATTAATTATGGACTGAGAACCAGTCGAAAGTGTTTTACATACTACATTTGTTTTCCAGGTACGGATGTTACCCTGACTCCAATACTAGATTGTTCTCCAATACTTTACCCAAAAATGACCGATGTTCAAGTGAGTGTGGAATGCCTAGGCAGTGCAATTTTGTCAAAAACAACAACTTCGGGATTAGGTTCCATACAGAAACCGTTATACGAGAAATACATTCAGTACCGAAAATCTGGCAAAGGGAAGAAATCACAGCCTGCGTGGCTGAAAGTGAGTCAAGACGGTATCACTGTAATATTTCCTACTGATCAACCTGGGCATACACAAAATTATTTTTATGAAAGAAGTTCAATAAATTTTTTCGAAGCAGTTCGTTTAACATCTAATAAAAGCAGTGATAAAAAATATTATGGTGCATTTTTGCCAGTCGATGAAGCTAGAACGTTAAATCAGGGATACGATAAATTATTTTTCCAAATTGATAAAAAGCATCTCAGTTTAACAAAAGTAGAACACCCTGTTGTTATTGCTTGCGTAATGCGTAGGCAAGTGGGAGTTAGAGCTTTAGATTGTCACGGATTTATTACTGAGAAAGATGGCGATGCCTTTCGAGTTACTTCAGCATTTTTTTCTCCGCCTCCTATTTATAAACAAGTGGGACAAGAATATTCGGAAGAAAATGAACCTCGATATCAACACAGACCACCGTTGCAAGGTCAGAAACCAGATTTAATTCAAACTGAGTATGGTCCATATGGTATATATAAAGGCGGGAAGCCTGTCAACTCTTCGGGAAATCCAGAAATTCTTCCTTCTAACGACGACAGAGATGTAAATAGATATGCAGGAAACATTGAAAAAGATGAAAGACAATTAAGTTCAAGGTACAGTTTTGAAAATCAAAACGATACGAGAGAATACGGAGAAGATTATGGTGCACAGCAAATGGTTTACGCAAAAAATAACAGACAGTCCGCTGAAATAAAACAGGATCGATATCCATCTGGAGAGATAAGAAATATCGACAGGCGTGATCCCCAAACAAGCATGCAAGGCTCGTTTGATATCGGTGATAATAACGGACGATTTGCACAACACGACAACAAATTAGACTCTCATTTTGATCAAGAAAGAGGACGTATACAAAGCAAGAATGATTTCAGAATTCCAAGACCGATGTCACCTCTTCGAAATCAGGGTCGTGAACTACCAGTTACTGCACCTAAGCCACAAAGAGCTCTGTCACCAGAACCCCGAATACCAAAGCATGATATTCGGTTGCATGATAGTTCTCACGAGATTGTAACAAGAGAACCCATATCTCCACGTGATTACCCTTCATCAGGACCTGTATCGTCTGTGTCTAACAAAGAAAGCAGACAAGAACCAAACAAAAAGCCTGTTGCAAAAGTGCCACCACACTTGGTAGCTGGTATTAAAGTTTTACCAACAGGGTTTGTGCCAAAATTGGATTCTCCTAAAAACCCCAAACCTAATTTAATAGGAAACATTGAAAACTACTACTCCAACGAAGAAGATCCTTATGATAATGCTATGTCGAGACAGGACTGTTATAATAATAGAAGGAATGTTCACTCTGATGGTTATGAACTAAAGGATGACAGAAACTATGGCGTTCCTGAGAGACAATTTGGTAATAAGCCACCACCCGATATTCTTCCATCAGAAGAGATACGACGGACCGCTTACGGTGAAAGAGGTGATAAACCTTCGAATGAACGATGGAAATCTAAAACAGAATTTGATAATCCCAAGAATCTAGGAGACCAGAAGTCAAAAAGAAACAGCGCCCCATCAGCAAACTACGGAAAACCATGGACTTATGGCGAACAGTTAGAAAAATTTAAGGAAAAAGAACACAAGGTGCCAGTGAATTTATCTTCGAGCTACACGTATGCACCACAAGATTCCGTTGAAGTAGATAAGCCTGATGATTCGAGAAAAGAGCACGACTATGCTAATTTATTTGCTCGACTCAATGCAAAAGATGATGCTAACAATCAGTTGGAGACTGCTGGTACAAATTTTGAATCGTCTTTAGGTTATTTCCCATGATCACATATATTTGAATCTCAATCTTTGATATGTCATTTATGAATAATATGTAAATGTAATCCTATCAATGCAAATAACTTGTCTTATTTTTCCCAAATCACTTTGTGTCGAGCCTGCGAAATTCCGATAAAAAAGTGGTGTTTTCCAGTTTTCAAAATGCTTTCAGCAATTTTCATGAAACTGTGGTGAATTGTTTTTATCGATTGACGTTAGCTCCCTTTCGATTTTTATAAATTTTTAGATTTTCTGATTCGGAGTTATAAGATTTTACTCATAAAATAGGGGGGATTTTCCAGTTTTCGGACAAATCTTTGAGCAGTTATGACTTGTTTATATTTATAAAGATAACCTCCCTTTAGTTTTTTTCGTGAATTTCTGATATGAGATTGAGAAGTAATTAAACTTTATTCTTTGAATTAGCGACGACGCGCGTATCATGCGCTCATGGCGCAGCTGTATAGTTCCAGACTTTGACATAAGCTTCTTACAATCAAAAGATAGTATCTAGGGGATTTTTTTAATAATTGTTTCCTCATTTTTGTTGAACCTGCGACTAACAGCGAAAGTAAGCGAGACACTGGGTTTGGGTACCTTAGACGTATTTTAGTAACTATCATGCATACCTTGATAGACAGAGGTCCGACCGGATCAAACCAAAACATTTTGATTGGTATACCGGTGTTCTGATTTACCTCTCAGTGCGACAATAGGGAGTAAGATCAAAGATTAGTCGACTATTTATCCGAATAGTGTTTCGGAGCAGGATGACCTGACTTCTTGCGGACTGTTGCGTTGTGAGAAAATATGGGAACAACACATTGTGTACCTTTGGCCAAGGTGGAAAACCTGGATGATTCATACTTTGTATATAGAAACCTTATGTTGTGAAGTGTCCGCCTGTCATATGTCCGTTGTCCTTGACTTCGGTTTCGTTGTTCAGTGATTCCTTGAAAAAATATGGCGTATGGAATGATTGTAAGGTGTACATGTCCAACTGGCAGGTGTCATCTGACCTCATTTTCATGGTTCAGTGGTCAAAGTTTAGTTTTTGTGTGTGACCTTTTTTCTAATTCTATATGGTCAACTATATTTGGTGTATGGCTATATTTTATAATGTACATGTCACTCTCGCAGGTTTTATTGGACCTTGACCTCATTTTAACGGTTCATTGCACGTTATAAGCAATAGGTCAGCTATATGTGTTGTATTAAAGTATTGCAAGGTGTATATTAGGTCTGTCTGTTATGGTTCATCTGACCTTGAAATCATTTTCATGGTTCATTGGCCAATGTTAAGTTTTCTTGGTTAATTAAGTCTGTTGCTTATAAGTTATTTGGTGTATTGAATGAATGTAAGGTGGTCATGTATTTTCTATTGGTTTATCTGTCTAAAAAGCTTTACCAAATTTTCATGCATGGATCATATTAAGTTTATGTGATACTTGTAGTAAAACTTGGTATTTATGACTATCCGGTTAGTAAAAAGGCGGGACATTACAGTGTGTGCTATTTTGTTACTTTGTTTCACTGTCACAAAACGCTAGCAAATCCATTCAACACAACACGATAAATTACAACGATAATATATATTTCTCTATAATGTTTTTGGATTATACTTGCCTATTCAAATCGCAAAATTAAAAAAAACAACCCCAAACATGTTAAACGAATGAATAACAACTGTCGATATTCCTGACTTTGTACATGCATTTTCTGACATCGTTTTATAGCTAGTTAATCCTCTCACTTGTATGACAGTCTCATAAAATTCAAATATATTGACAACGATGTTTGAACAAAACAAAAACAAAATACGTATGATATGAAAAAAATTAGGGCACAACAGTCAACATTGTGTTATGCTAGTAATATTATTCACTATAAAAACAAACAAATATTTAAGAATTGAATGCTTCTTTTTGTAAATTTATTGGGGTGTAAAAGCAATGTCCGAAGTACATTTTTTCCGCGCTTCATTCTAAAAATGTACGCACGGTCAACGCTTTTACAACCCTATAAAGATACAAAAAGATACATTCAATACTTATAATTACATTATTTAGCTAGGATCATGAAAACACAATTTGTATCCAGTTTTATTTAATTCACCTGTGCACTTTATTGTGGGACCTCGTGTCATCATGCATGATAAATTTTATTGTCTAATACAATTGTTTACGGAATAACATGTGATGTGCAGTTAGCCATTCAGAATAACGTATTATAATGAAACCTACATCTAATGCAATTATGTTACAATGAAACACAGCAAAGCATACAGACAAAGCACATTAGTAAAAATGAGAGACAAGAATACAAGAACTTACCAATGCACAATAAGACAGTGACGGATGTATAAGTACTGAGCCACGTCAAAGAAAAAAAAAATACAACATATAGACGAAGCACATTAGCAAAAATGAAAAACAAGAATACAATTTATATGTAATAGAGCATAATGTATAGGATTTACGTGTTCGTTTGTTAATTAAGATGCACACAAAAGCACATTACATAATTTAGGTAAATTGCCGAAAAAAACATAAAAAGTGTTGACATGATCTGTAAATATCCTCAAGTGTTTGTCATCTTGGTCAAACATTTAAGTTCGAACTTTGATTGCACTCTTTTCGAGTTATTTCCCTTTTGCAAATGAAAAAAAATGACGAATATGCCGTTTGTGCATTTAAAAATAGAGAGTCATTGGTTTTTAAAATTAGTAAATTGACGATATCGTAACAAATTGGAATATCTGTGTCTAATGGACATGTTATTTTTTTATATTCCTGCAGAAGGTGCCAAAATAAACAAAGTGTCCACATGTGTAATAATCAAGGTTAACTTATTGATTGGTATGGACAACAATATATTGTCTTGTTGTGCATCGGACTCGAATTGTGTACTTAGTTTCAAATATTGTTTAGTTTTCTAGAGACTTTAAAGTCTAAATCGTCTGTATAAAACTCGAAATGCATGTATTAGCATTTTGTTTTTGTAACAATGGACCCTTTGCCATAATTAAAATGACAAATATCGCCCGGAGAAAGAAATAGCAGCCGGGGAAGAAAATAAAGCGCCCGGGAGAAGAATATAATAATATTTTATAACAATAAATGTTTTCCTGATATAAAAAAAAAATAAAAATAATTACTTGTTTTGTCTAAAGAGTGAAGATAGTGTTGTTGCTCTTTTACATTTTTGATTTCAAAATTGTTTACAAGAAATAAGTAAGCCGTAAATATAAACAAGAGGAAATAGAAAAAAATCATGAAAGATATTGTCCTCAATCAAAACGTATGTTTCGTTATTTAAAAAAAAATCAGTGCCCGAGTCTAATATTCGCAACTGCATGGTGACAACTATTCAAAGTTTTGTATTCTATTAAACACACTTGAATTGACATTGGAAGATCGTGGAATGATTCAACATGCCTGTCACTAAGAATTTATTTTATACCAAACACCTGCTTTTAACATGCATAGTATAATTGTTTTATTTGCTGATGCTGATATACATGTGCGTGTCACTTTTATCGTTCTTAAATAATGTGCAACTCTTCTAACTTTATAAAATTAATATTTATCTGTGAATTTTAAGTTGTTTTGGCATTTATCATTTTGATATCGTTTTTGAAAAACATGTATTTTGATATCTAACATTTTATAAATCTTGAGCATATATAAGCTGTGATCCATTATTATCTGTCTTTCGAAATAGTATTCATATATTATTGTTTAAATTGAAACATTCATACTTGTGTTTGTGCTTTATTACAAATGTCTATTATCCGAATTTGCAAAATACTTGTCTAAAATTAAAAAAAAATTAGATGTTTCATCGACACAAAGTTGTCTCATGCCAATGCAATTTCTATATTTTTCCCCGGACACTTTTTTTCTCACCCCCCGGGCGTTTTTTCTTTTCCCCGTGCGCTTTTTAGTTAGACCCCATAATAATTGGTATACCCGGAAACATTTTTTCACATACTTCCTGATGTTTGGGCTCATGGCTGAGTTTGAATGCTTTTATTGACGCACAGGGAGCCTTCATTTATTCATTTACTTCTTATTTTCTGATATCAGAAAATGATTTTTTGATATCACAAATTAGATTTTTTGATATCACAAAATCATTTTTTGATAACAGAAAATCTATTTTTTGATATCAGAAAATCTATTTTTTGATATCAGAAAATCTATTTTTTGATATCAGAAAATCTATTTCTTGATCTCAAAAAATCGATTTCCCGATATCAAGAAATGAATTTTTGATATCAGGAATCCGAATTTTTGATATCAGAAAATATGCTTTATTTCTTGATATCAAGAAATCGAATTCCTGATATCAAAAAATTGAATTTTTTGATATCAGAAAATAAGTATTAAATAGTAAAACGGCGCCTCATATAGAACAACATCAATAATTAGATGTGTTCATATCATAATTACCCAAATATTAAAAAAAAATAAAAGCATAAATATGTCAAACATTATGTTAAGGAAACTGATGTAAAATTTGTGGTTATAAGTTTCTATGAGTTTGTTCAAAATACTTATGTTAAGGTTTCGGTTTAACCAGATTTGATTATAAGTGTTTCTGTGATATAGATACAATGTATAAGCGTTGATTCTTGAAAAAGAAACCATGAGCCCGTAAACTATTGTGATAATGTCTTTTCAAAATTAAAGCCTATTCTTAATTAGAAGGTATTGTACGTGAGTTTAAATAACTATGTTATCGTGACAAACGAGGCATTACAATAAATTATATATTTCAATTAAATGGTTAAAACAATACAAATACATGTTTTACACAACACATATGTCCTTAAAGTCATAAGAAACGAGTGACCGGTGAAAAATAATGTTCTTCCAATTTTTGTACCAATGCATACAAACATCATAAACTTAGTCTTCTGTGCTCGAATTTATCATTTTTTTCGTGTAAATTTCGTATAATCGTCAATTTTGTTTTCAATCGGTCAGTGTTGTTGTGAAAATATGACAGGTAATTAAAGTTCGTGTTTTGAAGCCGAAGATTAACGATTGTCACCTGTTTGTCAACAATTGACGAAAAATAAACAAAAAAGCATGGAAATTGAGCACGTGTTTAACATGTAAATTCAGATAATAGTTTATTTTAAGGACATCCATGCGTATTGTGGTCACCGGATTTTTACGAGATGGGTCATACTGAGGTCACCTTGCATACGGAAAATATGTCGGGGGAATTGCTTACTGGAAGGAAGCAATAAAAATAAAGTAAACTTCTTCTAAATATGAAGAAATTAAAGAATTTTCGTCAGAAAAAAGTATATGTACATAAGTTTTATAATGAAAACTATCCATTGAGTTATAAAAAACATATGCATTAATTTTTTTTGATTTGAGGTTTCTTATGACTTTAAAGATTTTCATTTATCAGGCATCTGGACATTATATGTTTTGACAAAATGAGACATGTTTGATCTTATTTGTAATAAAATTAAGAATAAAAATGGGGAATGCGTCGAAGCCTGGGACAACAACTTGACAAACAACAGATATTTAGCATATATATAAAGCATGTGTTTGTAATTTCTAACAAGAAGTCTTATTCTAGGCACATCACGATTTTCTAGCATAAGAATTTGCGAATAAACAGATAAAGCCATACTATATTGATTTATAAATCAAAAAGGGACACATATACTGTAAACATTTTCGTTTCAAACATATAATAACGATAATAATTATAAAAGACCAAACTCGCTTTTATAAAACAAAGTATCCACAGTAACTTAAAAAAACAAGAAACAAAACAGGAAAACTAGAGAATAGGGACAACAACAAAAAAATACCAGGATTCGAACCTATGCCGACAAGTTCTAACTCATTGAGCATAATCATGAAACCTCTCGGCTACCAACTCATACTGTACGATTGCCTATTATTGTATATAGAAAGGTACAATCTATGTGTGTCCGTTGTACCGATGTGTATCAAATATTCATTTATACTACTAAAAATATGAATATGACATTTACATCGTAACCAATTGGTAGCCGAGAGGTTTCATCGATGTGTTGATGTTAGTGACACTTAAGAGAATTCATGAACGGGTTCGACTCCCAGTGCATGCATATAGAAATTATAAAAAATAAAGGTAAGTTTTTAAAATAATTCCATTACTGAACAGAAATCAGTTAATTGGCCAATTCAACCTAAATTTAATAAGACACACAAAGGAAACAATAGAATATAAAATGGTGAGTCCATTTCAGCGACGGATTAAGGAAGCGTTGATTCTAGAAAAAGAATCCACGGTAAATGAATAGGCTAACGTCACCACAATGGTTTAAGAACCTCGTTTCTCCTTTTTATTTATATATATATATAGATTAGACTATTGGTTTTCCCGTATGACTAGTCATATTTGGGGACCTCTATAGCTTATTGTTCGGTTTTAGCTAAGGCTTCCTGTACTGTACTTTGACACGTAATGAAATAGACAGCAAAGAAAATGTTGAAGAAATAATTCCGAAGAATAAATCTTTAAGACCTTTTTTAAGAATTATATGTACCCTTGTGTTGATTCAATGCTAAACATATGGACATTTTATATAAAATCCACAGCCTTTTCCCTTGTAATCCCAAATTTGGCAATCCGGTGCTTGATAGATTGATGATAGCATGCAGTGCTACAGCAATGCTTTCTTTTAAACAAGTTTATAAATTTAGATATTGATTAAAACAAATGTTATGGTCCAAATCAAATACACCTTCTAGGATGCGCTCGACTTTAGTGACTCAGCACAGGCTGTTTTGGATTTAAAGGTTGTTCAGCTCTTTTTGTTAACGTTCGCTTGAGTATACTTCTATGTTTAGAATTTTATAACAAAATTGCTGTTTTAAATATTTGTGGATTTTCTACAAAAAAGTTGGTTTCATTTGCAACAAAATTCACCTTTTCTATTAAATGCAATGATACAATAAAAATTAATGCTTTGCACGAAGTTTCCCTTTGGTATATGTACAAACAATTGTTTTATTCATTATCTTTGCTGTTTTGCTATTACAGTTTGAAAATTTCGGTAATTCACATGGCAACAAGAGGGGTCATAAACCATAACTTCGGTCTACGTTTTTACACCCCAATGAATTACAAAAAGAAGCATGTAATTCTTTAAAAAATTGTCATCCTGCCTTTTTCGGTACAAAGTTGCTCAATCCTGCCTATTTTTTGCAATTGGAATTTAAAAATAACCATCATTTGAGTCTTTAATTCCATAGGATGGGGTAATAATACCATGGGATAACCGATTATGCATTGAACCAAATTCCAAAGATATTTGTTTTTAAAAATTCAATCTCATGTGACAAATAAAATCACATGCATCGGACTAAGTACAATCCATTTGAATTAAAAATATAAACATACAGTCACACGTATTTTAAAATCAATTCGGTTTGGTAGTAACTAAATTTATAATATAGTTGACGTAGTATCAGAAATGAAAGTCGCTAAATTATAATAGAAAGGGTTGTCGGAATCTACTAAAAACCACTGAACTAAACAATTATACTATTTTTTTCTTTATTTATCTTTTGAAAATTGCATATTATATTATTAATGTCTCCTCTGTCAATTATAAATCATCTATACTATAATAATTCAAAATTTGGCAAATCTGACGCCGCCTATTTTCCACAAAGTTACCGTGTCCTGTAAATAACCAACATGTGCATCCGAAATAAAATGCGATTTATCAAATATCAAGTTTTAGATGTCTTTACTACAATTGTTTTTGCAATTAGAATTAAAAAAAAAAACAACGACATGGGATTTTATCATTCCATTGGATTAACATCACACCATGAGATTATGCGTTTTCAAAGAGGATTTTATCAACATCACAACATCCAGTCCGAGGTTATAATTAAATCACATCGGACAAAACAGAATCCCATAAAATCAAAGATATAAACGTATTGGGGCACTAGATGTCAAATTCATATTCACCTGTTTCACTCTAATTCTCATATAAGATTAAAACAATGTAGAACATTTATCCAAATTATAAAAAGTATAAAATAAACAAATACCATGACATGGGCTCGATAATATGTAGCTTCGGTTTGTGTGTATTTTAGTCTAGACGCCATCTAGTCAGCTATCGAGATGACCCCGAAAACAACCGACGGCCACACGACACGATATAAACATAAACATTCATATAAACAATCGTATATAATTATCGTTAAACTAACAAAGAAAGGTGATCTTGGGAATTGTGACAAGTGGAGAGGAATAACACTACTCTCAATCCCAAGAAGTGTTTTGCAGAATACTGTAAAACCGAATAGACTCCATACTGGATGACAGGTTGAGACAGGAACAAACTGGGTTTAGAAAAGGGAAAGGATGCATTGATCAGATATTTGCGCTTAAGAAAATCATTGAGCAGTGTATAGAATGGAAGACATTTCTATCGATTTCAAGAAGGCATTTCACAGTTTTCACAGAGAGACTCTTTGGAAAAATCTTATATCATACGGAGTACCACAAAAGATCGTCACAATGATAAAATGCTTTTATACCAACTTTGAATGTGCTGTGATACTCAACAACAAGGACACTGACTGGTTTGAAGTACAATCTGGAGTACAACAGGGCTGCATCATCTCACCCATCTTAATCCTGGTTGCCATTGACTGACAAAACCCTATAGAACCTTGACCTTGCTGATGATATAGCACTCTTTTCATCAAAACAAGATCATATACAAGAAAAGACAGATCGGCTCAGCTATTTTGCAAGCTAAATTGGACTGGAATTGAAAGCTAAAAAGACTCAGGAAATGCGAATCAACACATTAAATTTACGACTAAAAGCTGAGGGTACAGAAATCCAACGAGTAGATAAATTTACCTATCTAGGAACTATCGTTAGTACAGAAGATCATACGAAAAAAGATTTTAAAAGTAGGCTGGAGAGTAATAGTGGAAGATATTAGCAGGCAAAATCGAGGGAATTGTGCAAATGCTGATACAAGCATGAAAATAACCACATAGCATCATTATTACATACTTTTTAAGAAACAACTGCTGGCCATTAAAAAAAATATTTTTTTCAAGATGGCCACGGCCTTTTTCTAAAATAGCTGTTTTTTCAGTTTGAAAATACTGATTTTTTTCTGGAAATTTTTCTTTTACCTTCTTTTAGTGAAAAACAGCTTAAAGGTTTGGTAGCAACCTTTCTTACATGTGAAGAATTCACTAGACATAAATATTTGCCATATACAGGGTTTGCGCATGCGCGCAAATGGAAGAAAATTCATTAAAAAACAGTTTAACTATTTACTATAAAATAAGTATTTTGGGATTTTCAATGATATTATGATTTGGTTTGATAACATTTTTTAAGGTTATGATACACATGATTTAAAAATTTTGCGCCTGCGCAAACTATTTATAGACATAATGAACGATTTGTATGCACTACCAGGGCAGACTGGTATAAACCGTAGTTCATCTCATTTCTCTAAAAATCAAGGCACTATCGTAGAGCTGTTCAAGTAAGGGTAAAATCTAGGATGCCATTTTTTAAAAACAAGCCTATTCAGTAGCAATTGTCAGGTATTCGATGGATAGTGCGGAAAATGTTTATTTGGCCTTTATAACTTTTTTGGTTTCGAGCTTCACTGATGAGTCTTTCGTCGTGTTTGTAGACGAAACGCGCGTCTGGCGTATGTACAAAATTTAGTCCTGGTATCTATGATGAGTTTATTTTCATCACCCGCAGGTGGCAATTGATTTTGAAAATGATAATTTCACTGTACGTAAGACCAGCAAATATTTTTCTTATAGCACAATTGATCAGGCAAAACCCCCCGGAATAATGCAATTGTGAAGGGCGATGTTGTTGTCATAGGTTTAAACGAAGACCCCATTTAGACGGTAGATTGTAGCTGGACCATAAGTCAGGTGAATTTGCAAGATCTAGTGCTTTGAGGCATTCTATAACAGATAAACTACTTAATGAACACAAAAGGATTTCTTAAAAAAGATCAGGCAAACAATACGAAGATCATTTGAAGCAAATGCAAAACGAAGGAGAACCTGTTTCTTATAACCAGATCAAAAAGAACAACTTCCTATTATGTCTGTAAAATGAAACTGTAGACGTTTTTGTCAAAAACAAAGCTAGAGAACCTTAAAAGTGATTGCGATATCTTTTCCCAGACTTTAATTTCTTGTCGCAGTGGTCAAATTGACTTGGAATATTTTTTAATCCATTAAGACAACTGCTCCTCCTTTTTTGTTTCGGGATGTCATTTTAAACCGTGATATTAAATCGGTGCAAATGGATAAATTTAAAACATTTTGCAATTTGCAGATCCAAATTCAGACGCATTTATCGTTGACGGGGCAGCAATGGTTAATTCCAGGCAACCTTGTTGGGCAACAATATTTTATGATTTTGCAAATGTGTCATACTGCTTTACATAATATCTTGCATCGGTAAGTCTTCAAGAGTAGACATTGTGTTAGATGTTTACTAAATGAATAATTTTAAGGCTAGATGTAACAAGACAAAAGTTGGTTCTAGTAGAACACCAGGGGATTGGAGTAGTTTTCTCTGTGACGATGGCAACGAAACGAATTGTTTCTTTAGAGACCAATAATGATACTTTCCAGCTACCCCCTTGTAAGCATGGTGAAGCAGATATACAAATGTTTTTCCATGTTCGGCATGATTATGAAAATTGTTGTGAGACGGTAATTTTAGGTAACAAAGACACAGATGTAGTAGCATTAGGAATTGCAGCACTTCAAAAATATGGTGGAACAAACTGTAGATAGGTTTTGGCAGGAATGAAGATTTTTTTATGGCTTTCTGTACTGACATATCAAATGCATTTGGTCTCGTGAAGCTACTCTTCATTTCGTTCATGCATTCAGTGGATGTGACACTTTGTCGGATTTTCATGGGAAAGGGAATAGGTCAGTTTGGATGACATGGGAAGTATTGCAAGATGTATAAGACGTTTTTTTTCTTTGCTGAAGTATGAAGACGACACATACGTGGACATCATAGAAGCATTTGTGTGCATCATGTATGACAGAAAAACATCAACATTTGCTGTTAACGAGGCATGATGTAAATTGTTACACAGGAAGCAGCAGCATTGTAATGTAGTTCCGCCTACAACAGTTTTTTTCCAGAGCAATTCCAAAGAAAAGCATATCAAGAAGGACAAATTTGAGCTCAGCCTGATTTATGTATTCGACAAGTACCAATTCATGAACACTGGGGTTGGATAAAAAAAAAATAATCGATGACAGTTGGAAACCAAAAAGGACTTCTCCGGCTGCCGTTAAAGATGCATCCTCCTGTCGGGAACTTTTGAAGTGCGGAGGCTAAAAATCCAGCTGTGTTGGTAACTGTAAATGTTATCATTCTCTCCTTCCTTGTACGTTTTTTTTATTGGCTACTGTCAGATAATTATAAGATAACCAATTGCAACTTGTCTTTCTATCAAAACTAGGCACTTAATCTTAACAAAGAATGTGATATCAATTGTTAAGTTGATGGAAATTATAAAAAAAATACATTTTCACAATTTTTGCCGCCATTTTGGAACCGGAAGTCACTCTTGTTTGTCTTTTATGTGTTGTTTTTTCGTACTTTAGGAACTGTTATTTATGTTTTATAAAAAACTTACATTGAATTATACCTTCAACACAGCTTTCAAGGATTTACGAAATGTAGCCAACTGGATATGACGCCATTTGCAAAATGATAGGTGGCCATCTTGAAAAAATGAATATGTTTGATGGCCACCACTTGATTTTGTTTAAGTATCATTTAGTTCACCTTTATACCAAATTTCATGCTTGTATCACGATTTGCACAATTATGTCCGTAATATCTCCCACTATAAAAAAAAACAGATATGAGATCGCTCTCAAGTTTTCACCACAATTGTCTGAGGCGAATTTGTAAAATCTTTTGGCCAAACCGTATCTCAAATGACCATCTGCTCGAAACGACCAAGTCCACGTGTATCCTCAAAGAAATACAACAGAGGCACTTCAGTTGCCTGTATCCTTAGGTGGACACCCAGGGGAAGAGACCAAGAGATAGACAAAAAACCACCTAGCGTCGAACAATTGAGGCAGAACTTTTAAAAGGAGCTTGACATGACCTAGGAAGAAGCCGAAACCAAGGCTTAAGACAGATCTAGACGGCGAAATCTTGTGGCGACCTTATGCTCCACCAGGAGCGAAGAGGATAATGTTGACATTCTGTTCTTTTAATAACCTTACACGCATCAATCATGCATAATCCATCTGTAGCTAAGGGATTAAAATGAAGTCGAAAATTCATTATCTCTGTTTCTAAGCTTATTTTGACAAAATTGAACCTTACTGGCTGCTAATAGCGAATTTATATTTCACTTTTTGAGATTTTTACTTTCATTAATGTTTGAACAAAAACAATCACATGTTGGGTTAAATTGAAGTGCTAACACTCATTTTCAGCAGAAGTGTATACCACTTCAACTCAACTAATAATAAAAAATCTTTTGATTCCTATATAAATATTTTCACAATAAACCTTGCTTAACTGTAGTCATACTAAAGAGGCTTTCCAGAGAAAAAAATAAGCATCTGATACAACAACCAGACTTGAATTGAGTACGACCAACACCAGAATACAGCGGGTTATGCAGCATCTCACGATTTCCTTGATAAAGGGTTGATATTGGACAAAGAGTTCTAAGTGGTGATATTTTACGGAAGCCATAGCGAGTTGATTGACCGTTATGGAATATCTGTTTCACATATGACAACGGATAGTTTTCAACGGATGCTAAAACAATCGCGTCCTCTTTTCTACGAATGTGCCCACTCTAATAAGACATGTCATATGGGTGTGTACTTACATGAGCAAAACGGAGAAGGGGGGGGGGGGTGCAACACGAGAAGCAGGAACAGCTGACCCTACCAGAGCACATGAGATCCTCCCTTGTTTTGTTTTAAAATGTTTCGTGTTGTTCCGCTCTTGTTAAACGTGTTGTTCTTTGTGCTTTTGTCAATGTTCGTGTTGTTTATTCCGAGAACAGTCTCATCTATACATTGTCATGAAAATGTTTCAATTTCAGAATGTCACAAGTTTCAGGGGTAGAACATTTCTGGATGTTTTTGCCTTTGTATTATTGGTTTGTTTTTGACTTGAGTTGGAATATCCCTTTGGTATTATTCGCATCTTTTTAAGAAATAAAGTGAAAATTTTTACATTTTTTTTTCGAATTCGAAACATAACTACACGTTATCCTTCCATTTTTTGAATTTTAATGTTTGGTCTTCATAAGAGGAGAACATTTTTTATTGTACTTTTTTTCGTTTATTCATGTTCACATAAAAAGTCATCAACAATAATAAAAAAACAACAATATCTATTGCATTTCAGTCATATTTCACATAGACATCAGTTGACCAATATATAAAACATTTTGTCGGAGGCGTCTGGTGGGGGTACTTCGCCAGCAATGATTACAAGGAATACAAACTGGTCTGCCATTCCTCCAGTAAATTTGTCAGGTTTATACTCATCGCCATCTTCCTCTTTAACTAATGTCTCGAAACTACAAACATACAGAAAAGCGGTAATGAATATCTTTATGTCCATTTAACTAAATAAAAGGATGTGACACATATAAAACACGAAAAGCACAGGCTAACTGTGAAATTAAGAGTAAAAACATAGATGAATTTAAAATATGCATAACAATATATCATTTTATACAATTGAAAATTGGACCAAATTGAAAGCTAATTATACTGTTACACCACTGTTCCAGGTTAGGGGAGGCTTGGATTCCTGCTAATATGTTAAACCCCGTAACATTATGTATGTAAGTGTCTTTCAAAAGTCAACAGCCTGTAATTCTGTGGTTGTCGTTTGTTGCTGTGTTACATATTTATTTTTGTTCATTTTTGTACATTAAATAAGAATTAGTCATTTCGGGGTCTTTAATATCTGAATATGCGATATGGGCATTGTTGAAGGCCGAACGGTGACATCCTTGAAATACTTTATTTTGTGGAGGAGAATTGATATATAATATACCTTTTCCGATTAGTAAACGGTGAGCAGGTGTTCGGAATCAGGCTTGTTAGACTCGTTATAACGAGTTAGCTAAGTTCAACGAGTTGGATATGGTGAGTCGTTATAACAAGTCAGCTTAGTTGTTTAAAAAAGTTAGCTAAGTCGTTTTAACACAAATAGATCAACCAATCAAACAAAGTGAATAAAGGTTCCATTAAAGGATTACATGTTTGTTGGCTACTCTCACATTTTAGTGTATTCACTATATTTACTGACAGAAACCTCAGAATAGGTGTTACAATCACAAACGAGACAGGAATATGTCGACTCTAATAAAAGTGTGTTTTTTTTGAAAAATGTTAATTTAAAGTTCAAATTAACTTACTTTTCTACCTGTAGAATACTTTTATTGAGAATTTTCTCCATTAAGCCATCCTGTATATTATTGATCTGTGTTGTTATCATGTCAAATCTGTCGATTTCACCTAAATCTATTACCAATGGTTTGCCATATCTAAAAATACATGTTAAATGTGTTATAAGTGTTGCAGTTCCGGGGAAAAGTCTCCGCCTCAATCATTTCGTATCTTCGATTTGTGTTTTTTTAAAGTAATTCCAAACTAGATGTGTCAAAGCGACACGAATGGCCCCGTCCCAAAAAGTTGAAAAATCTGTAATTTCAATAATACATGTGGACACAAACATGATGGTTGTCTCACATATAAAAAATCAGCTCAAAATCTGAAGGCTTATAGAAAAAAAAATTGTATAACTGTCATTTTCAATAATTTATCAAAGTCCAAAGCCTGTAATTTCAGCAAACATTAGTGGAGCGGAACCAAACTTAAACTTGATCTGTAACTCATCATGGTTAACTCGCATACCAGAAATCAGCCAAATATCTGAAGGCGTTTAGAAAAAAGTCCGTGTAATGCTTTGTTCCGGAATTACGGAATTTCGGACAAGGGTCAAACTATATGGCACCGACAACTTCGTTGCGGGGCCATAAAAAAGACGATGGTCAATTAGTTCCAACAAAAAAAAAAGGACTACATGTATTTGAAAAACTAAAGCATAGAATCCCTTAAAATATAGACTAGGTACATATAGTTCATTGATGCAATATAAGTATGATCAGAAATTGAATTGAATATAGTTCAAATAAGATAATAAATAGTGTTACGAGGACCATCTTGTCAACTTCACACTAGCATTTTTTGAATCGATCTAATTTGTATCGATCTAAAAAAAAAAACAGTTCACATTATCTTTAACCATAACGATCTCTATCGGTCTAATTTGAACAATTGCGTTCACACCATAATTAAAAATGCAATCGATCTAATCAACGTTTCATATCTCAATGTGATATTATCTCAGACTTCCCAGTAATGCTATCTCAATGAGATATAACCTAAGACCTTCCAGTAATGCAATATAAATGGGATATTACCTCAGACCTCACAGTAATGCCTTCCTTATGAAATATTACCTCAGACATTCCAATATTGCCTTCCTTATGATGTATTACCTCAGACCTCTCAGTAATGCCTTCCTTATGAGATATTACCTCAGACCTCCCAGTAATGCAATCTCAATGAGATATTACCTCAGACCTCCCAGTAATGATATTTCAATGAGATATTACCTCAGACCTCCCAGTAATGCCCTCCTTGTGAGATATTAAATCAGACCTCCCAGTGATGCAATCTCAATGAGATATTACCTCAGACCTCCCAGTAATGATACTTCAATGAGATATTACCTCAGACCTCCCAGTAATGCCTTCCTTATGAGATATTACCTCAGACCTCCCAGTAATTCAATCTCAATGAGATATTACCTCAGACCTCCCAGTAATGATATCTCAATGAAATATTACATTAGACCTCCCAGTAATGCGTTCCTTATGAGATATTACCTTAGACTCCCAGTTATGCCTTCCTTATGAGATATTACCTCAGACCTCCCAGTAATGCCTTCCTTGTGAAATATTAAATCAGACCTCCCAGTGATGCCTTCCTTATGATGTATTACCTCAGACCTCTCAGTAATGCCTTCCTTATGAGATATTACCTCAGACCTCCCAGTAATGCCTTCCTTGTGAAATATTAAATCAGACCTCCCAGTGATGCCTTCCTTATGATGTATTACCTCAGACCTCTCAGTAATGCCTTCCTTATGAGATATTACCTCAGACCTCCCAGTAATGCCTTCCTTGTGAAATATTAAATCAGACCTCCCAGTAATGCCTTCCTTATGATGTATTACCTCAGACCTCTCAGTAATGCCTTCCTTATGAGATATTACCTCAGACCTCCCAGTAATGCCTTCCTTGTGAAATATTAAATCAGACCTCCCAGTAATGCCTTCCTTATGAGATATTACCTCAGACCTCCCAGTAATGCCTTCCTTGTGGAATATTAAATCAGACCTCCTCAGAACTCCCAGTAATGCCATCCTTATGCGGTATTACCTCTGACCTCCCAGTAATGC
The DNA here is from genome assembly GCF_036588685.1 of Mytilus trossulus. Lineage (NCBI taxonomy): Eukaryota > Metazoa > Mollusca > Bivalvia > Mytilida > Mytilidae > Mytilus > Mytilus trossulus. The sequence goes on along the minus strand of NC_086380.1, from coordinate 47,412,450 downwards.
CTTCCTTATGCGATATTACCTCTGACTTTCCAGTAATGCCTTCCTTATGAGATATTACCTCTCAAACCTCCCCGTAATGCAATCTCAATGAGATATTGAATGCCTTCCTTGTAAAATATACATCAGACCTGCCAGTAATGCCTTCCTTATAATATATACCTTAGACCTCCCAGTAATGCCTTCCTTATGCGATCTGCTTCCATTTCATTTGGAGATACTGCTTGCAGAAAATTAGTATCCCTGTACCTTAGAAAAGTACCAGCTGTAGTGCTTGGGTCTAACAAGCAAGGCCATCTGAAACGGAAACAAAATCACGATGATAAAAATATGTCATGTGACAGACATATCTTAAAGTTGGTGACTTTAGTTGGTCATTTTGAAAAATTATTGGATTTTCAGGCAATTATAAATGTCTAACCTTGACAGGCATTATAAAAGGGCAATGATTTTGTTCAAATGACAAACTACCTGTTCAGTTTAAGGTAATTTGTTGAATCAAAAAGTCTTTGGGAAACATATGACCAACTGAAAGCACAATATCATGCAAAGAAAATAAAAAACTAAATCTGTTCTTCAAATACTAGTACTAGAATAGAAAGATTAGGACCTTTGTCAATGTTAAATAAAGCAACACACAATTTACAGAAATGATTTGTTTTTGTGATAGAACAAATTTATTTTATCTAATTTGAACCTCGATCATCACTATTCATCAATCGTCATCATAATTACTATCAATGGTCATCACCTTCATCGACAATGTCAATACATGTTATGAAGTAATCGCTCCGTATAATGTTGTGACAAAGATAACTATATTAAAATACATATACCAGCATCAATAAACTCCTCATAATAACATACTTTCCAGATTTACACCAGTTATGTCCCGGATCAGGAGCAAGTACTTTTCCTAATTGCTTGATAGGCATGCTTTCCACTGTAATATTAAAAACAAAGTCCACATTTATCATTAAAACAATAAACAGAATGCAGTTCAGTTAGTCTTTCCAATATTTTGTGCAAAGATCTATTGTATTCGTTCTGAATATTTTTTTCTTCTTCTGACAAATTTCAAAACTTGTTTGTGGTTTTGCAAGATGTCGCAAAGATTTTTTGCATGAGATATCGAACAGTTATTGCGCTTTTGAGACTGACCCTGTTTAGTCCAAGACTTTTTATTGTTGGAGTTATCTCTCCAAACACTGTTTTTTTTTATGGTAAGATCTCCTCCGTAACCGTAAAAGAAAGCGACAAATTTAATTTACTAAATTGATTGTTACATCCTCAGGATGAGTTGTCAAGTTTTAACCGAATCAATTCGTAGACTCCATATGACACTTATTTCCCCTTTTTTAATTTGACATAAGTGATGTTATCAGATTATTACATGTCATTTTTCATATCGCATATATTATCAGCCCTAGGTTCAATATCAGCCCAAGAGCCGCATGGCTCGAGGGCTGATATTGACCGAGGGCAGATAATACATGCGATATGAAAAATGACATGTTATGATCTTTTTATCATATGCTTCAACAGTAGAGAAAAATAACAGATTCATATATTGATCCTTTTACGTGGTTCCCGAAAAGAAGTTGAAAGAGTAAAAAGTTCACGGACGTCGGACCCAAAATTTGATACATTCAATATGAAATCTTTCTATCATATTCCTCAACAGAGAAAAAAAACCATATTTTTATATGGACGAATCGACAAAAAAATAATTCAACAATATACATAATGAACATTGTATGGAAAAGTCAAATTTTTTAAAGTAATTTTCTAAATCATGTTTCAGAAAAACTATAAAAAATGCATTTATTTAATTTAATTTTTTTTTTAATTTAATTTAATTTAATTATTTTACACAATATACATTCCAGTATTCAAATAATTGTTTTGTACACTACTTTGTAATGTTTTTCACTGAAAACACAGCATTGAGGTGTATTTTCCGGAATTTGCCGAGTATCACCGGAACGCCATATAATAACGTTACGGAAAGGCATATGATAACAATCAAAGCATGTGATAAACTTTTCATATCAGCCCGCTAAGCACAAGTTCGAAGAATATGAAAAATACTTTAATTTAATGCTATTATCATACGGTAAAAATCATATGTTATTAAGTCTAAGTATATGATAAGTCAATTTATCGCTATTTTGTGCATTTTTCCTTTGTTTTTTTCATATTATGCTACTCGCTTCAGATGGAAACTTATCGCTAGAAACTAAGCAGGCACGTGAAGTTGCTAACGAAATTGACATGAAATTGACAACGTCGTCATAGGTAAAATAGCGATAAACAGATTATCATTGGTCATCTCAAATCGATTGCCTTTCTCGCTTTCGCCGTCCAAGCTCAAGGTAGAAAATCAATCTCGTTGAGATGATCAACGATAATCTTTAAATATATAAGTGCAAAATGTTTATCTTTAATATAATGAAGATATGTTACATTTGGTCTTAAACAGTCTAATGTCATATTATAGTAGTTAGTTCCCCTGAAATGTCTTAATATATGGTTCCTTATAAAGCCATATGACCTTTAACAAAAGAGTGGGAGACATATGACCTTGAAAAATGTTAACCAGAAGTGACCTTGAGAAAATCGGATGAAGCCAGTTTTGCGTAATTTTTTTTCTGGAGGCCAATTTTCGTGGATTGGAGGGAAATTGTATTTTTCGTGAATTTTTGATTGTGTTGTTTTGCAAAATTTTTCATACAAGCCGTTTGATGATTCGTACTTTGTTGACCATCTATCTATAAGATGAATTACTAACATACTAGAAAAGAAAACATTCATAATTTGACTTATGTTTTACCATTGTATTTGCCTAATTTATCAAAATAGGAATAATAACGGGGCTTAATTATGAAGAGACGACTTTGTAATGTGGCGAACACTTAATAATCATTTGTACTTTTTCTTGTTTAATGGTTAAATGTTCGTATATAATCAAAGAGTTCCGATAAATCCACCCTTGCTTAATAAAAGGCAAACTAAAACAGCAGTAACATTCTCTCGCCAAATTTATGTTCTAATGAGAAGTCCATCATGATAGATTTTAGGAGATGCGATATAACAGTGGAATCATTCCCTAGACCGATTAAACCTTAGAGTTTAATTTCTTTCTTCTGAACAGGGGAAATGGTTGCATATGTTTAACTCACTAAATATTTCCTATTTGAAAAAAAAATTCTCAGGTGAAATAACTTCGTTAAATGTAAAAGTTTTATCGAATCCGTCATAAATATCAAACATACAAATTTTATAAGTAAGAAAGAAAAGAAATATATTAAGTTATATGTAAACCAAGTATTAACATATTTACCTTCAATAGCTGCTTTAACCGGAGCCGCCTCTTCCTTTTTTTTATCTGTAGGTTTGCTTGTTGTTTTACTTGTAGATCCTTGTTTTGTAGCACCTGCTTTAGTACTATTTACTTTCCTGCCGGTTTTGCCGCAGGTTTTGATGTTTTTGTCTCTACTTTTTTCGGTGGCATTCTGAATAGCAATACTAAAACAAGAAATTGAAAACTTCAAGTCTATATATATCTTTATATATTTCTACATGCATCCAGTTTTTGTCATATCAATACGTTTCTATTGCTGCAATTGCAATTGCTTTATAAAATTACTTATTCAACAGGAAGTTCAGAAAAAATAGTTTTATAGTGGAGTGTATACTCGGACCACTATGTTTTTAGATGGTTTGCTTTTAAAATGTTATCAGATTTTTCTTGGTAATGCTAAGCTTACACGTTTTGCTTTATTTCAACTCGTCTATGAGTAACTTCATCAAATCATGCATTGCAAAATTGGATATACAATATCCAATATACATGGTCTGTCTCCAAGAGAAATATAGGTAATAGTTTTTAGAAACTGACATTTTATTTCATTATGGTCTTCTCCCGAAAAGGTTTTTTGAAGACACATGTTATACAATTACAAGTAAACAAACATAATGAGAGAATTGCTCTCGGTGATAATAAATTCGATGCCTACAAAAACTTTCTTTACTTCAGTCAAATATTTATAATATTGCACTCTCAAACTTCATATTTAATGACGACCAGTAGTCACTGTCAGTTATAAAAAAAATCCATATTAAATAATTATCCAGAGTTTTCTTCCCTAAGATGAGCGAAATCTTGTTTCCCTCGCAATCTCAACCCCCGATGTTTCATGCATATAAATAGGTTTTTGATACTGTTTTTCGGAATACACCGTTTTACCGTTGCTATAGAAATAAGTCTTTATCAGGTTTTGGCGAAATTGAAAAAGAGTGCAGTTCATTCAGCAGCTTTAAATTGCACACCCAAGAAAGATATTCATAGATAAAAAAAATATAATATTGATAAATAAACAGTTACAATTTAAAATTCCATTTATAACTGCTTTACAAAAATGATACAAAAATTAATATAATATAAACAACAAACCTATATACAGATAAAATGATTATATCACTAAAATAGAATAGTTATTACGGTTGAATTCCAAGTCATTTATTCATCATCCAGATACGAACTTGTTTCAGAAAAAAACATATCTAGTATGTACCTCAACCTAGCTTTCAGGTATGGAGATGTGATTTTTTTCTGAGTTTTTACAAGTGCTTGTAACCATCTACCAAAACTTGCGGTCATCCAATGTTCAGTACTTCAGTACTTTTATTATTTGTGTAGACTAAGTTAGTATACATTTACTCTCAGAATCTAAGGAGAGTCTCCACAATAGTCTACATAAAGTTTCCACGTTTTGTGAAAACTGGCAGCTTTCTCTAAACATAATTAAAACAAAAAGTATGGTCTTTTCAACAACAAAGCAAAAGCCTGGAACATATATACTTGTATATAAAAACAAAAAAAATAGAGAATGTTTAAGAATATCCTTACTTAGGTCTGCTGATTAAATCAAATGGTAATCTCAATCATAGTACAGCTGAATTAACAAAAAAAGCAAAAAAGGTTTTGTTTTCTATTAAAATATATACTAATTCTCTTGGCAGGCTTCCTTACAACCTTAGTGAGACCTATATCAACTTATAATTCTGAAATAACATAGTTAGACTCATATATATCATATTTCAAAGCTAAAAAACAGCTTTGGTTTCTGGAAAAAATGTGGACCCATTTAATTTTATTGACAAGACTCCAATAGAAAACTTGCATCTTGGTTATAGCAAGTTTACCCTTGGCACTCACAAGAGCGTCTCAAATTTTGGTACAAGGAATGAACTGGGAAGACTGCCCCTTGAATAGCATATAAAAACCCAAACTATTATGTATTTTAGGTGGTACCTAACACTACAGGGAGATAACTCTGTAAAGTCAGCTAAACGTTTTGATTAAGTTGTGTTGTAACAGGAATGTTAAGCTTCTCAATGATCAAAATTGGTGTTTCTCAAATTGCTATATAACCAGTATAATTTTTCTGACAAAACAGTTGGTTAAAAAAAAAATTGTGTTTAAGTGTCAAGGTAAATACTTTGACAAAAATTTATGAAAATTAAACGAGCCAATTTAATTTAAGTGAAAGTGTTGGGTACCACCTTAAGCAAGGCTTTTCATCTCAAATTTGAATCCCTTATTACATGAATCTTTTCAATTAACTAAAACTTTGGATCCTATTCATGGTTCACTTTTGCAAAATATATTCTTTCTAAATCTAACATTGATATAGATAGACTAAAAACCTGTGATAATTTAAAACAATTAAAAAATATTAAAAACTACATTAAACCCTAAACAAACCTATACTACAACAACCTGGATATGGATAAGTTGAGATCTATTGATGATGAAAGTAAATTAATTTTTTATAAAGGACTTGATTCAAATCTATTGATAAAACCTAAACTCTCTAACTCAAACTTTGAATTTAGATAATTAATTACAAAACTTAGAATCAATGATCACTCATTATTAATCGAAAATGGAAGGCATTTTAGAATTCCTCGCGAAGAGAGACTTAGCAAAAAATGCAAAGTATTAGATGATGAGAAACATTTCTTAACAAATTGTTCTCACAATTCAAATATAAGATTAGCATATGTTAAACGCATTAACATAGAAAATAATTCATTTGCTAATCTCAATGACAATGACAAAGTTATATATATACTTAACCCATCAACACCAACACAAGTGAATAAACTTATATCCTTTATAAAAAAAGTCAATGGAACTGAGGACAGGGGACCCTTTAATATTTACCCGAATTTGTGCATATTGAGTTGTTAAGTTATTGTCTTCATTTGTTTTTGTTGTTGTTATATGTCACAAACTAAAATTTATATGGCAATAACACTTCGAAATGAATTGAATTATTATGAATTAAAACAATTGTTCATGTAAATTTTGGGGGAAAGGTGGGTATTTTAAGGGGAATTAGTTGTTGAAATATCAAATTGACTCAAATTCTCATATTTGATTTATAACCGTGTAAAAATAAACAATTTACAGCTCGATAACATGTAGCTTCGTTTCATGTGTATTTCAGTTTTTGACGCCATCTAATTAGCTATCGAGTAAACTTCCAAAGACCTTCGATGGTCATATAAGCGATATAAACATAAATAGAGATATAAATAGAGAGCAAAAGCGAATGTAATATATTTTTCTGTCTATTCGAAATAACATAAAAAATGTGGTGCACACTGTTAAATAACCCGCTACGCGCGTTATTCAGTGTACACCATATTTTTAAGTTATTTCTTCATAGACAGAAAAAATATTACAGTCATTCCTTAATTGAAAAAAAACCAAACTTTAGATTTTTTATTCATCTCGTAGCTAGCAGTGCTTCGCTTCTGCGCTTATTGGCGTTTCATTTGCGCCAAAAAAATTCTTTCATTTGCGCCAAAATAAATCCTTCATTTGCGCCACAAATCCTGTTTCATTTGCGCATTTAAAATGAAACATTTCATTTGCGCCAATATTACAGGTAAATACAGGTAAATAGTATAAAAAATAGATTTAAAAAAAAAGACTTTTGATGATAACGGCAGTTTTTGTTTGGATTATTAAACATATTACTCAAAAATCAGTCATCATAAAACCATACGAGTTATGTCAAACCCTTGTTAGAACACATTTATGTTAAATAAAACCGAATAATAAAACCTTAAAGAAAGCACTATACACTGGAGTAAATTATGAGACAGCTGTGAGTACTACACACTACAGTAAAGTTATACGTCTGTTCTGGCACAAAACTTGTAAGCGACGGTCCTGATGTCATGTTTGGATAATGATAATCTGGCGGTTTAGTTCTAAACCGTAATGAATTTCAGTTTTGTAATATATGAAGAAACGAATATGAACTCATTCAATTATCCGTGGAGAATACTATATAGAGACAAACGTTATACTAGAGCAATGAATATTTAACTTTTCCGTTATATCTACAAGTATTACCTGTAAAATGGCGCAAATAAAGTTTATTTTATGACGCAAAGGAGAATATAACCTTGTGGAGCAAATAAAAGATAGGATTTTTAAGAAATTGGCGCAAATGCAATGCGCCCGTAGCTAGTGCCCCTTTTATATCCTTGATTACAATATTCACATCCAACTGGAAAGCCAAAAGTAAAAGAGGAGTCACAAATCATATTGGATACAATGCTTTGCCCTGTTGTTTCTGTAACTTTTCAAATGGGACCAACGTCTCTTAAAAAATCAACAGTACTTTTTTTTTTATTAAGGATCGATCTACTCTAATTTTGATAAATTACAACGAATGTTTACAATACAATTTAGTCCTGCGGATTTGGGTAAAGAAAGTGGACACTCGTAGTTCAAAATATATCTAAAATAAGCTCTTTTGAAACATTTGAACAGTTTACACGGTTTTATTGTTTCACTTTGAACCGATAAGAAACAAAATAAAACATATTTTAAAGTAGTATGTTCCATTTTTGTAATGGAGAAAGCTTCAGTCAAAATTAATGCTATATGTCAGACAGATTGTCAAGGCGTCATTTCTTAAAATACATATTATGTTTTTGTTTCTCATTCTGCATGTTGTTTTTTAATTGTTCTGTTTTCTCGCTTGTACTAGTTTTATTTACAGCAGTTTACAGATATATACCCCCGTGTACTGAATTCAAATTACAAAAATTCGACCATTTAGATTAGACCCGAAATCGCCACATAGACTTTTTCAGTTTCTTGAACTTTTTGTTGTAGTAACCATTGTAGGAACACACAAATAATGCACAGTAAACTCAAGTTAATATGTTTTTAATTTTTTTGAAACATAAAATACATTTAATTATTGCAGATCTAGGAATTGTCATATTTTAGAATGTTTGTCTGAATTTAGAACAAATTTTGTCATTAAAACATCGCCATTTTATCCCAAATAACGAAGCTAAACATAAAATCATTACACACGAGCTTCATTTAAAACGTATGCGTAATTTCCCGAATGGTACATTCAGTAAGTTAAGAATATTTTATGTTAAACTTCAATCATCATGATAGTATTCATTACTTACATAAATCTCTCAAACACTTGTTGTCCTGTTCTCTTTTTTGACTTTTTCAATAATCAATATCAACCACACAATGTAAAATTCTTTGATATATACACATTGATCTTGAATTTAAACTCCTATATATATGGTAAAATTAATCATTGTGTGTGCTGGTTTATAAAATCCCCTTCTAATGTTGGATTTAAATGGTCAATCGTGAATAAATATCTGTATAATTTGATCGTTTCTTGTTTCAACATGATTATTTTTTTTTTCATAAAAGAGTGTATTTTACAAGTCTCTGTAATGACCAGTATTATTTTACAATAACTTTGACAAACATTGATTGAATAGAGTTTTTGGTTTAAGTACTCGTGGTAGTAATTTCATGTAACTACCTATTTTATTTTAGTGTAGGTCTGATAGAAAAAAATCTTCAAACAAAATAACTGCTCCAGGTATTTCTTTCGTGAACTAAGTGTAGGTCTGATGTAAGAAATTTCTTTCAATAACCTAAGTGCTCCAAAAAATTACATTTTTTAAGTTTAAATGAGATTGGCCCTATTTTTTATATCAATATCTCGTTTTTCATATATTGCGATATATTGTGATATATATGTCTGAAAAATATTTGATTTACGTCCCATTTCATTCATTCATTCATTCATATCTTTATTTCCTCTTTACAGAGATTACGTGAATTATATAATCATGAACAATACATTAAAACATTAATAACAGAACATATAAATGATAAAGTTGTGAGCAATACGCAATAGTGACATATATATGAAAATGATCAGTTCAAGAGCAAAAGAGTTTATATCGCGTGCTGTCGATATTACATGTGCTAGCATTATACTATATTGTTCAATTGACGATTGTATTCGGATTCAGATTTTGTTACGTGGATGTAGCACAGTCGCTTGAATGACTCTAAGTCGGGATCACTAAGCATGGTTGAAGGGTTTTTTCCTAGACAGATTGTATATAAGGAATCATCATCACATTCACTTAGTTCAACATAGAGGTGAGACAAAAGTGCGTCCCAATACCTCAAAATAACTTTTTTAATAAAAAAAAAAGAAAGTGGAACATCACTCAATTGCACCTATATACTTTTTAGCTACGTTTAATAACAAACGCCTCCTTAGCTCCATCGGGAGAACACACACAACTGTAAGTGATCGATTCTTTTTAAAAGGGTTCAAAGTTTGAGCAGATTTTTTGCATTTTTTGCGTTGAAATATTAAATTGTAATATTTCTATCATATTTATAATAATAAAATAATAATTATAATAATAATAATAATAATAATAATAATAATAATAATAATAATAATCACACTACTATTACACATACATAATAGTGGCGGATCCAGGGGAAGAGTTCCGGGGGTTGGAACCCTCCCTTTTTTGGACGATAAATGCATTTGAATGGGGGCATATAGTTGGACCCCCCTTTTTTCTCCTGGGTTTGGAACACCCCTTTTAAAAATGATTGCATTGATCCGCCCTTGTATTACCAACAATTGGATACACATACAAATATAACAACAACAAAATGATACACCTATACAGGAACATATATATTGACTAGAATATATACTGTTCCCAGACCTATAGTATACATTGTGGTTTAACGGTAATTTTAAATTGTTAAAAGTATAATGACTTGTGAGAGTATTTGAATGCAGATACAGTTTGTATACGACCGCAAATTTGATAATAACTTTAGTATAAGTCTTGAGATGATTAGCTGTAAATTTATTTTTAGAAGTTACTATCAATTAATATTAATTTTTACCATGACTATGTCATTTTTTATTTTAATATAAAATGATGTATTTAAATGAGTAGTTATTGTTGCAAATTCAATTAGATGTTTGAATTGAGATTATTTTTGGATTAGGGAAAGCGGGAGATGAAAAAAGTGCGGGGGGAGGGGGGGGGGGGGGGGGGGTAAATAAGAATTTTTGGGGGATACAATTTTTCTTATTTCAGATTTCAGAACATTAAAAAAAAAAATTCTTCAAATTTTTGTTTTGAGGGGATAAATATTCAACAGCAAAGCGTACTGCTCAAAAGCAAAGAAAATGATTTTATGTTCATAAGACCACATTCATACTGTGTCAGAAACCTATGCCGTGTCTTCTATTTGATACATTTGTCTTTTAAAATACAACTGACATATAAGGATCGTAATGGTGCAATGTGGATAAATTTATCGGTTTCCAAGAGCAAAATTGGTAGCACGTCTTCCCTACAATGGCGTCTATTTCTACGATTGTGTAAATGAACTGGCGTAATGGGGGGTAATTTTGACGAAGTAGAATCCTGACTGTGAACAAGCTCCATTGGAAGTTGGTTCATGATACTCTTTGGTTTCAATTTTTAAAACAGCAAAGCAGTCCATAGCTTTTTAGAAAGCTCAAACTTGTACTTCTTCGATTTGCAGATCGACAAGAAATTATGAATCATTTTTTTTTCTAGGAGTTATACTTCTTTGAACTTAAAATGAAATAATACAACTGAGACATTTTATCATCGCACCTACTCTGAAACCAAACAACATAATTTCATGAAATTTTATAGATGATAAGGACATACAATGTAGAATTATTATAATAGATGTACATGTATATCCAAAAGACGTTTTTATTTTTAGGCTTTTGTAGGTGTTATAAGTCTTTAAACTTTGAAATCTGCTGAGTTATTCTTTGCGGAATGATAATTGTGATCGTGCTTTCTCCTTTCATTTTTTTCCTATTTTTTTTTACGTCGGTGTCTTTTATACACGATTATACGGTTTGGTTTTGCTCATTGTTGAATGCTGTACGGTTATCCATTGCTTATAAACAATTATGTGAACTTTGGTGGTAAGATAATACTTTTTAAAGTGAAGTAAGAATACTTGCATTATAACAAAATAGTCAAAACTTTATATTTTCAATAATGAATTATTAAGATTAAATAAACATGATAAATAAATACATATGATTTAACAATAACATTTGAAATTTAGGTTTTGTCCTCACTGCAGCTGTTCTTGGTCGGTGGCGTTGACCAGGCTTCTTGGCGAGACATTTTACTTTTGGTATTGCAAAACCATTTGCTGCTCTTAACATATTGTCACTAAACTTTTTATCACTGGCAAGCTTTCGGTAAAGCACTTCTTTTTCAATTTGGGAAAGACTGTGCCATTTGGAATGTTGAATTCTGTGTTTTTTGAAATTTCCGAAAAGAATTTGTTCCTTTTAAGAGGGATGTAGTAACGGTTAAGTGTCAAAACAGATTCTGGATCTGGTTGAGGATTGTAAGGCACTTATGCTTTTTTGCCTTTCACTTGTTTCTCGAAGCAGAATAGTCCCTCTTTAATAAAAGCAATGCGAAGAGTGTTATTAGATTGCACAACAAAAGTAGTGTTCACTGTATGACCACCATGACTGTCCCAGGCACCACAGTCGTCAGAGTACTGAGAAGGCTGACTATTTTGCGTTTTACATTATCTGAATTGTCTATAAGAAAATATGCATTGTCTTTCTGGCCTTTTGGGATACTTGTCAATGGAGTTGTGTTAAATGATTACATAGGCAATACAATACCGCGAAAATAATTTTGAAGCGGGAAAACCTAACGCCCTCTATGCTACATATGATGAAAACACCCAGGAGAAATTGATTTCATTCTAATGCACTGCCCGTTTAAACGAATGAAATTACAATTCTAGGTTATTTTATTATGTTTCACTGCTTAGAATGGATTTTTGTTAATTACTAAAGATAAAACCAAAATATACAGCCCATCTTTCTAATGTAACCTTCTTTAAACAACTAATTGAAAGTCACATAAAAACTTGATGTTCAGAAATGCTTACTTAAACGACAGAGAAACAGGAACAATATAATTCTTTATTTGCAAAACCAACAAAACCAATTTTGGTCATGGCAAATACATAAACAAAACAAACATAATTAAAACTCGACAATATTATTATACATATGATAGAAACAGTTAATGGTCTCCTTTCCTCAACACTAACTATTTCCGGGGTTATTGATTTCAATCCACATTGAATGTGACAGGAAACAAATCCCATATATAAGGAAGTCTGTGTCTATACCACTTCAGTTCGAACGATGTAAGCAGGACCAGCATAGCTGGTTTGCCATCATCGACACCATCATGACATACTGGCAGGTATTCTGTTATGCTGTATTACTGATTAAAGGTAAGTCTGATTGAATATGTTTTGAGGGAGAGAGAGACAGGAGTATTTCATTTCTGCATTCAGTGTGGTGAATATTGACCTGCATGTCCTTTAAATCTTGTTACCTTTTGAGAAAATACGTATCAGAGTTTATCCCGGATTTTATAACGCAGCTTATGCTCTTTTGTCCTCCTTTTTTAGAAATGACAGCTGCTTATTGCTATGAAATAATACAATGCTAATATCTTTTCTATACTGTCGAAGTATTTGCATGTAAGCCCTCAATGCTCATCAACTTCGGATTTTTTTAATAAAATTTTATTTTTACCTTTTTAACTTTTTTGATTCGAGTAAAACTGATGAGTGTTTCGTAGACGAAAACAAAATTATTAGAGTGGTATATTTGATTAGGGTTTTTTTTCTACAGATAGATGTATTATGCAACCATAATCATAATATATATAATGGTAAATGATGTTTAATTTAAATTTGTTTTATTATTCATTTTTAAAAATCTCATTTGTTTGTCTACGTGTTAAAGCCTTCTTAAAGCATTATTTTGTCGTTCTAACAATTAATGCGATAAGTACATTTATTTATTTACGTTTCTTTCGGGTGGATGTATGATAAACATTGTGGAAAATGAGGGTAACTACTCAATTATCTGATTTTATCTTTATATCGATAGTTTTGGATTTTTTTACAAACAGATATGTTATTCATTAACTTTCCTAGATTGGTTATTTATTTCGTTGTGCTACAAAAGTTTGACCACCTCCGCCTATACATGTTTCATTAAACAAGAGTTCCCTCAACCATCATACATAACTAAACTCAATACTTTACTCCGTTTTCCTTATTTCTGATTACGTAAGGAATTAATTCTTTTCAGATACAGTCTTTCGGGATTTTTAAATTGGTTCACTCCATAAGTGACCTACCGTGGGTCCATTCTTCAAGATTTGTGTTGCCTTTATACGCAATGATAGGCACTTGTTTAAATATTTGTCTGCATCTGCCTGTAAATTATTCCAGGACTTTTGTAATGCTCTAACCAGCCAGGTTACATTTTGTTATACATGTTATACAAGTCAAAAGTATATTTTTTTAGTGGTCTTTTTAGTCTTTCTTAATTATGTCTTTTTGATCTAAGATTTGACATCGAAGATATATGAAATCTATCACCTTTATAAACCTCTAAATCTTTAGAAAAAGGTCATGAGAAAGTGTAAACAGTCTATTGAGGTGTGCAATTGAAATCAGCAACTGTGCAATCAGACAAAACATATGATGATGAATATGAGCATGAAACAAGTTTTTAAGCCAATAATTACATTTATTTATTTGCGGCTTATTCTTGCATACGAAGGGTTTTCTTATGTCGCACATTCACGACACCTCCAAATCAATTTTGACCTAGAATTTGATGAATTTGTCTTATATATCAGGGATATATATTAAACGAGGAGCAGTTATTCTAATCCTTTACTACTAGTAATTTACTAGTTCTCTTAGGTTCGACATTGAAAACCTTATTTGTTTCTCTAAAGTTAACCATAGTGTAAAAAAACTAGTATACAATGTATGTGTTAAGGTCATACATTGATCTATATTGTTTATACTTTTACGGAATGTGACACCCCTCGTGAATGTTAAGAATATATAAAAGTAATGTGTACTTTGGTTAATGGTAATTTCACTGATTTAGACTATCTTTCAAAAATTATTTTGTCATCATTCAAGCTTTCTATAACCAGAAATGAAGGTCAGATTAGATCACGGTGATCATAATAAACTTATGCTTGATATTGACATTTCTCTTGGAAACTCAACATTTACCCTCACGACATTTATCAAAGAGGAAATCCTTGAAAATCCCGGTGTGTTCTATGTTCCTTTGGAATTTCAATCAAAGTGATCTGGATCTTCCATCACTGTATTGGATACCTAAACTACATAACTGCATACAAACAACGATATATTGATGGGTCATCCAAGTGCTCAATGTAACCTCTTTCTAAATTTTTAACCTCTCTTTTATCAGTAATGAAACCGGGATTCAAAGTTATTGTGAAACTGCCTATTCTAGATGTGACTTGAATCAGATGTGGATACATAAAACATCTTTTTAAGTTCATACAATCTAAGACTGTTTCATCTTGTATTAGTATTAAAAAAATGACTTTTCTACACTTAACACAAGTATTCCACATTATCAAACTTAAAGACAAATTAGAAGAGTTGGATTGGTTTGTTTAATAAAAAAGAATGGCCAATGTCGATACAAGTATCTTGGGTTAGGGAGGGATAAGTCATAGTTTGTAAGATTCAATCTGATTCAAACAAAAAATTCGCTGAAACTGACATTATCAAGATGTTTTATTTCTTGATAAACAACTTTTTTTTTTGAAGGTACACTACCCGTTTTTCAACCATACGTTTGGAGGATGTGTTTTTTTGTTTTGCAACAGACTGACGGTATTCCCATGGGAACAAGTTGCGCCCTTCCTCTTGCCTATTGGTTCTTTTATTATTATGAGGCTGAAGTTTTATACAGGAACTTCGTATGAAGAAAGATAAGAAGTTCGCACTAGACTTTTAACTTTATTTTCTGCTTCTAGTGTTATAGATGATGTTCTCTCACTTAAATAATTAAAAATTTGGTAACTATGTTGAACGCATTGAACGCATCTATCTCATCGAACTAGAGATAAATAGTACAACAGATACAGACTTTCTCATATATTGACTTACATCTTGAAATTGACAATGAGGGTTTGTTGAAAACAAAACTTAACGACAAAAGAGATAATTTCAGCTTCCCAATAGTGAATGATCCATTTCTATGCATCAATTTTTCAGCAACCAATTGGTATGATATTCCTGGGCTTGTATTTCTTATCATGATTTCCTTGATAGAGAGTTGCTGCTCTCAAGGAAGCTGTTTACGCATGAGTTCCAAATTGTGTAGTTAAAATCATTCCTTCGTGAATTTTATGGACGACATCACGAGTTGGTTGACCGTTATGGAATATAACTTTCACATATGATATCGGGTATGTTACTTATACTACAACCCCTTCCCTTTTCACCAATGTGATCTACCGAATAAGATTATTAACCGGGTTTTTAATAACACGAGCAACATGACGGGTGCCACATGTGGAGCAAGATTTGCACATTAGACCCCCCCCCCCAGTTTTGGTGGGATTCGTGCTGCATAGTCTTTAGTCTTCTATGTTATGTCTTGTGTACAATTATTTGTCTTTTTCTTTTTTAGCCATGTCATTGTCAGTTTATGTCGATCAATGCGTTTGACTGTCCCTCTGGTATATTCCCCCTCTTTTAAAGCAAGGAACAATAACATTAAACTACAAAAAAGTTATTGTCGCTATTTTACTTAGTCTAGTCGGAGGACAATGATCCAATTTTTATTGCATAAAATTGGACAATAATAGATATATTTTATGAGAACATTTTGTAATGTTTTAAGACCCTAAACTTTGAATTAATGTACGTTTAATAAACTGATGCTTGGGCAATCTTCCCATGTAGCTTTCAAACTGTACACTTTGTGAATAAAGGAGTAGGTCTTTTTCATTTGATTCAATTAGTTTATGTGAAAGATTTTAACTGATTTAGTCATTAAAAACGGTCCGATTCAAGCTCAAATATGAAAAATCTGCCAAATAGGCCGAAAATTTTCACTTTTTAGATCGTTTTTCTCAAAATATGAAAGTGGTCGCATCCGTGTTCATCCACAACCTTTATATGTATTATGTATTATCATCAAATGCAACTTACATTTCAATATTAAGGATGAACAGGAATGCGGCCACTTTCGTTTTACACGCAAACCGTCTGAAATTTAACTAAAACACTAGAATTGTGGAGATTTCAGTAAATCAGCATGACTTCATGGTGCTACTACCCGATATATGTGCATTGTATTGTCAAAAACAGCACATATTTATGAAGCAGAAGCATTCTTCTGTCCAATAAATAACTAAAAAAAAATTGTAAAGTGCTATAATTTGGGTCCAAAAAGGGGTCTTTCCGGACCTATTCCTTTGGATAGTCTGTATACGGTCTGGCATTTAAAGCAGCCAATGTGTCGATTATAGACTAACAGACTTAATTTAACCTGTACTGAAATTCACGGGGATTACATTTACCTTATTGGACAAGATATTATTTTGATGAGTTCGAAGGAGAAGATTTTAAATTCAATCAGCATAGCTATAAAACCATCTGTGGCTGTGTTTTTGTCGACTTGTTTCAATATTACTACAAGGCAGACTTCATTCAGGAGTTTATAAAACATAGTGAAAAGAAGTGTTTACCGAATAATTCAAAGTTTGTTGACTATCCCATTGAAATTATAATAAGAGTGTCAAAGATCAGAAGTCAAATAAATTTCATATATTGAATAACATATTATATAAACTGAAAATGAGATTTGATTGAGAACTACACTTTATGACAATTAAAAGAGATATTTCTAATCTGAAATTGAGAACTTTTATTTCTCTTCGACTTATGAAGTTTGACTTTTGGAATTTAAAAATTGAATTTTAAGTGGTCCTGTTGAAGTTAAACTGTAAAAAAGCCCATAATGTTTAAAAAGTATCATTTTAGTGTGATAGTCCATGTGGTATCAGTCTCTTCTTTGTCTTGCTTGGGCTTTGATACGAAACGTAAATTATAGATTGTACCTTACCGTAAGAAAACTTATTTCAAACGGGATAGCACATCCCCAATTTTATGGACAAGTTGTTAACATAGCCGGGAAATTTGGAAACGATCCTAGTCAACTCATCGATCCTTTAAATAAACGTATTCTAAGAAGTAACAAATTTAACACAGCTATTAGATCAATGAAAATTGATTTTATTGATATTAATATTGATTTAGATATCATTAAATTAAAAACAAACTAATTATCATTATTATACACATATACACTTTCGTGGATCTACAATCTGTCGATTCCTGTATCTTGGCATTGCACGAGTTCATGTTATTCCGTGACTGTTCGTGACGTCTTCACACTTATTTCATTGGATGTTGGCTGTTTATTGATTGATAGTTTAGTCTTGATATGTTTTACTAGTTGTTATTGGATTTGAACCAGCTGTCAGTAACTCCGAGTACTCTGTTTTAGTGTCTTTTTGTTGTTGGGATGTACAAGTACACAACCACGTCCACCTCTATTTTTTTTGTTTTAAATATTTCTATAAAGAACGATTGATGGCCAAAATAAATATATTTTACAGGCTAGTCATGGAATATTGTCGCCGATTTGTTTTACTTTCAAGAGTCATTGTTACGATGTATATCTATATATGTTTGTGGCATAACATCGCGGCCACAAGTTTAAAAAGTTTTTCTGTTTAGTATTAAATTTATTTAGATCCATTTTGTTACATCTTGTGATCAATTTTATTTGGCAATCGCCAATGGCAGTCAGCAGGGTTAAAGAACATCAGTTGTTCGACCTGTTAGTCAAATGCGTTTAGTTTAAATACACTTTTTCACTTTTTTGGTCTTTTGGAAAATGTTGTTTGTGCTGTTTTTAGACCCTTCTACAACGAAATTTGTTTAACATGCACACGTATAAAAATTGCGGTTTTTATCCAACGCAATCATAGGTTTGAACGTAGTTTTCAATTTAGACTCGTTTATATTTTTTGTTTGGGCTTTGTATCATATTTCCCCTCCGGTTTATATGATCCGTTCATCCTATATTGACTCTTTAAATTCAAGAGTTTATCTAAAAAATGAGGGTACTTTTTCTAAAAATGAGGATACTCTTTATATGGCCTTCCAAATACCGTTTCGATCCCTAACATCACTGAAGAGACATCTATTGTCGAAATCCGGATCTGGTGTACTAAAATATATTGACACCGTATGTTTGTGGCATAACATCGCGGCCACAAGTTTAAAAAGTTTTTCTGTTTAGTATTAAATTTATTTAGATCCATTTTGTTACATCTTGTGATCAATTTTATTTGGCAATCGCCAATGGCAGTCAGCAGGGTTAAAGAACATCAGTTGTTCGACCTGTTAGTCAAATGCGTTTAGTTTAAATACACTTTTTCACTTTTTTGGTCTTTTGGAAAATGTTGTTTGTGCTGTTTTTAGACCCTTCTACAACGAAATTTGTTTAACATGCACACGTATAAAAATTGCGGTTTTTATCCAACGCAATCATAGGTTTGAACGTAGTTTTCAATTTAGACTCGTTTATATATATATATATATATATATACGTACGATAGAAAGTTTGATAACCTATAATTGTTTTTGTTTTAAGGTGGAAGATCGAAAGAGGTAATTGACATCACGACTGAAACAAATGTAGAAGTTTTCTCCACGAATTATCCAAGACCATATCCATCTGAAGAGGACAAAGAATGGAGAATGTCACAAGAGTATGGAAAATGGCAGATAATTTTAGTTGATTTCCAACTCCAGAATTCAATAGGCTGCAGCAAAGACTATCTTGAAATCAACGAAGAAAACAGGTTGAAACTTCAATTTACATTATGGTCGTTTAAACGTATATTGGTTTTACTGAACAAGGTCCGGGTCATTGTAGGTAGATTTAACGACGAGTGTGGTCTTTAACTAACTTGACATCCATGAGGGTCGTGCACGATTGGTTAAGTTTTGTGCTGACATGAATTGTCATTGATATGTTTATATTTATAAATTTACTGTTTACAAAATTTATAATTTTTTGAAAAACTAAGGCTTTTTTTACCTCAGACATAGATTACCTTAGCTGAATTTGGCAACACTTTTAGTAATTTTGGTCCTCAATGCTCTTCAACTTCGTACTTTATTTGGCCTTTTTAACTTTTTTGGATTCGAGCGTCACTGATGAGTCTTTAGTAGATGAAACGCGCGTCTGGCGTATATACAAAATTTAGTCCTGGTATCTATGATGAATTTATTTAGATACTGTCAAGTTGAAAAATTACAGTCACCCAGGAAAATTCAAATAGAAAAATAAAAATAAAAATGGAAAATTAAGATAATTAAGAAGATAAAGGAACATATTGAAGACTTGTTTGATTCTAACTTTTAACTGTAAACCTAGATACATCAATCAATACAATTTCAAAGATAAGTAATGAATATTTTATTCAGTACTATACTTTCTGTAAAAATATATTTGAAATTGAAAATTATTTACTTCAGCGTAGAATTAAAATAATATTTTGCGAAGAACTGTGTTTTTCCTGATAGTTATTGCAGCTAAAGTCGATAGTACGCGATTGACATAGGAAGTCGGAGCCGTTGTTTGATAGTTGGCTACATTCCCAAGCGCTTTGTGAACTAAAATTAAGAATGAAAATGGGGAATGTGTCAAAGAAACAACAACCCGACCATAGAGTAAAAAGCAGCCCACGGCCACCAATGGGTCTTCAACACAGCGAGAAAATCCCGCACTTGGAAGGCGGTTTCGTTTATTCAGACACATTTTTCCTTTTTTAATTGATTTTGTATATCTTCAGTCAACCAAAACGGCTGTGTGGAAGGAAATCAAAGCAAAGTATAATATCTATTGGCTCAAAAGTAAGATTACACTTCCACTCTGATGACCAGGATGAAGCAAGAGGATTTCGTCTGACAGTCAAGCGTCTGATGGATGATGGTAAAGCTAATCAGCTTTTATTTTGACTCTGACTTATTCTAGTGAATGCAAAATGTATTAAGAAGTTTAACTACCCGTTTTACAACCATACTTGTTTGTGTTTTACTCCTATAAGTTAAGAGGAAGGCGGTGGATAGCTTTAAATTTGAAAACTGCATAATATTACATAACGTAGTCCTCAATGTTCCTCTATGGTTTTACTTTGCATTTTTCTTTTTTTAATTTTAGCTTAACTGACCATTTTTTTTCAATACACATAGCGCGTCTGGCGTACAATATTTTAATCCTGGTATTTTCAATGAGTTAACTTTTGTTTGTTCCATAATCAACTCAAATTAGATCAATAAGAATTCATTTTTGTAGAATATTAAATTTGAAGACTGTCTGTCTGTCAGACAAGAACTGAGTTTACCAATTCAGTTATTATCTGACAGACAGTTTTATATCAATCAATATGTTTTAATGGTAGATTATAGTCTTTACTCAGCACATCAATTGTTTTTTTTTATATTTCGTTGGCATCTTGATCTTTTGGTGTTTGCGTGTTTGTATAGTATGGTATATGTTATATACGAGGAATGTTTGAAATGCACAAACATCTTAATGATGATTGATAGTTCACGTATGAAGATGTTTTTGTTTCTATGAAATCAAAATGACCAACCAAATCTTGGTTATAAACGAATATGTTTCATTGCAGATGACATGAAGAAGAAATCAAAGGATGAAGGTGAGTTTACTAATGGAGCAATTGATAAATTATTGACCAATGACTTCTACAACACGATTGAAACATATCTAATTTAATTATACATTTAAAACATTTACAAAAGAACAAATAATAAAAACTTGAAAAAAACCACAATAGTTAACTGTTTATATATAACGAATATATAACTGGTGAACGTAAATTGTTGTTGTGACGCCTTCCAACGTAGAGAGGTTTCACAGTCAAGAAATTGAAATAACCTTTCAAGACGTCATGATTAATATTATTTGACTAATTTTTGTATCCATAAGAAAAAGTACAAGTAAAATTCCTGCATAATTAAACCAAAAGACATTAAAGAACAGGGTTGATATGCATAAAAACTAATTAAGATTTATTCCGAACGGACGGATTTTCTACATGTTCTACGACAAATAAGTACTTCAATTGGATACTTTAACTGTAGTGGTTTTATGCATGTCAGCACTGGAGTTTATGTAGTCGTGTTCTATCTGAAGATAAAAATCAGCTGAAATATACATATATACATATCACCTCAGAAGCTAACAACACCGTTACATAGACTTATTAAGAAGGGATACTGTTGTCAGGTCATTAAAGATTGCATATTTTGGCGTTAATATTGATTCATTTATAGGGTCTTTGCAACGGAACTAAACACATTTATTTAAAAACCAGTTGTTGGCATGACACGGGTTATGTTCTTCTCATATATTTTATGATGGTATTATACTAAACCTCTCACGGGGAGGATTGTGCCTGATATTCATATGATGAAGACATAATTTTTCAATCAGTTTAATTGAAGTCTGGAGCTGGCATGTCAGTTAATTGCTAGCTAGTCTGATGTTATTTATGTATTATTGTCATTTTGTTTATTTTCTTTGGTTACATCTTCAGACATCAGACTCGGACTTCTCTTGAACTAAATTTTATTGTGCGTATTGTTATGCGATTTCTTTTCTGCATTGGCTAGATGTATAGGAAGAGGGTTGAAATCTCACAAACATGCTTAACCCCTCCGCATTTTGCGCCTGTCCCAAGTCAGGAGCCTCTGGCCTTTGTTAGTCTTGTATTATTTTAACTTTTAGTTTCTTGTGTATAATTTGGAGTTTAGTATGGCGTTCATTATCACTGAACTAGTATATATTTGTTTAGGGGCCAGCGGAAGGACGCCTTCGGGTGCGAGAATTTCTCGTCGCATTGAAGACCTGTTGGTGACCTTCTGCTGTTGTCTGCTCTATGGTCGGGTTGTTGTCTCTTTGGCATTTCCCCATTTCCATTCTCAATTTTGTGTGTTTCTTATATGACTATAACCTCATTGTCATTGGTAATTGATCATGTTAACTCTATTTGATACTTGTCTTAAAACCTTAAAGATTGTCAACAACAACAAATCAGGTTACTCAGGCGAAATTATTCAGTGTGTTCACTCTTGTTTAAGTCTAAGGTTTGAACAGCCCAAATCAAATCTATAATCCCAACACGTCACGCAAACATGCCAATGAAACCGTAAAGACATTCCAAACCGTATATGTGAATGTATTGTTTGAGGGTAAGCTTTAAAATACATATTGAGATACGTAGGAACGTATTTTAGAATAAATTTGGCACAAAATGTCTTTCCATAATTACCAATTTTAGTTTATCCTAACTTCTCATTGAAGCTGCTAATGTGAGTGTAATAAACAGAATGGAAGAGTCCTGGATGTTCAGAGTTTTACTTGGTGCTCTTGGGTGTGCTGTACTCGTGTTTACAGTACTCATCACTTTGTTATGCTTAGAGATGAGGAAGAAGAGACTCGATCATCGTCCTGACCGATTCAACATTTCTTCTTTCACTGATGGAGGACTTCATTGGCCACCAAGGACAAGGAGTGACTCTAAATCCTACGGTAGACAAAATAGCAATTCTTCCACTGCCCCATTGACACAGAACGGGCGTTTTGCGTTTTAAACGGTCGGTTTTTGAACTATCAACAGAGACAATGATATGTCTTTGTTAAATACAAACATTATTCGACATTCAGATGCTGTTCTTGTTTAAAACTGAATGACTATGTTGATGTTGTATCTACTATGATAAATGTTTTGTAAATAATTTTCTTTTTCATATGAGTAGGAAACAGTGAGCGTAAACTTGACAGAAAAATGTATTTATGTAGTGATATGACGTCAAGAAAACATGATTGACAAAATAAGTCAAAGATTTTTATAATTTTCAATAAAGTTATTTTAACCTCTCTGAAATAGTCAGTGTCAAGTCTATAAACTGTTGAATAGAAAAGAAAGACCAACTTCATCTACATACATACTCATTCAAATCAAAACAGTCACATGATTGTTTTCCGCTGTCTGTAATTATACAGAAGAAAAGAACAACGTCTAAATAAATATATAAATATATAGATACATATAATATGCCTGTTGTCGCACTGGTGCTCCATAAATATAAATAATACAAAAAAACAAATATCAAATCTATATAATTTATAAACTGATATTTTCATGAGAGTAGACGTGTCAAAATGCCATATAATTGTTGTTTTGAGCACCTTGTGCTGTACATATATTTTCATAATATTGTTTAACTTTCTCACTTGCCTGCGCTACCTGCAATTATATTGCTGTATCACCTGCTGAATAAAATATTATGTTAAATTTTATAAATTAACTGTTTGCAAAAGTAAGAATTATTCTAAATTATAAGGATTTTTTGATCGGAGTCATAGATAATCTAAGCCGTATTTGGCACAACCTTTAAGAATTTTAGGTCATAAATGTTCTTCAACTTTGAATTTGTTTGGATTTCTTTACTATTTCGATCTGAGCGTCACTAGTGAGTCTTATGTAGACGAAACGCACGTACGGTGTATTTATCTAAGCCTGGTTTTTGTTTTCTCTCAATCGATTGGTGACCTTCGAGTAGCGGTATACTACTGTTGTCTTTATCTATCCATTAAAACGGCAATATTAAATTTGGTATTTACTGAAAAAAAAAAATAGCTAATAATCTAAATTCTCATTTTATTAACATTGTTAATAAAAAAAATATGTAGATCATTTAGACAAGTACTGAATTTTACTTTTGAAAATTTGGATATTTAAGCGCATTTGAATCATGTATCTTTTCAACAATTGTACTCTTTTTGCATATTTGTACAAGAAATGCATTTATAAAACTTGTAATTTATTTTCATGATAATGGTCCAAACTAACAAATTGGTTCTATATGGGAATGTTTAAATACATGTATTGTTTATTGTTTTTAAAAGGAAACTTGACCCATTTAATGAAAGTTCATTCTCATTGAATTTTGCTATTATGGGATTGTAACCAGAAATAAATACTTAAAAACGGAACCAAGTTATATATTGTGTTCTAGATATAAGGAAATAAATATGTAGATGGACACATTATAACATACAAAATAAAATTATTGGTTTATAGGTTATCCAAAGAATTCATTACTAGTTACAAGTTTCTCAGATTGACTTATTTTCAAACATTAAAGTTATTGCAATTAGCAAGAGACATGTTTTGTTTATTTTCAAAACGTTCAAATAACGTTATTATGTACGGCTATATGGTGTGAACGGCCTTTTTTCTTTCAACATTCACAAAAATGTTAGCATTTTGCAATGGAATACCACGGCTCATTTGCCTATGACTATTTTAATGCCGAAGAGAGAACTTTTCATATAAGAAAAAAATAACTTTGTCTTCTTCAAGGAAGCCAATTATTATATGTAATACTAACGATGGATTAGATTAGTCTTATTTTAGATACCCGCTTAAGTCCCTGTTGGTCATACTTTAAATTAAGATGCAGTTAGTGCCCTTTTCAGATAAAATATTTTTGCATTAAAATTTCGCGATGGCAAACTTTTCACAACTGGAATTTTTATAATTTATTTGTATCTTATTTATAGATTATAAGTTGAGACGACTATGCATATACCAAGTCTCAAGAAGAATTTCCTTCGCTTACCGCCCCAGGAAATCCTTCTTGTTGCTGTTGTTTTCACTAATGTGCCACTTGAAATAATATATGTTTTTCCTGCAGTTATATATATTTGTGAACGAGAAAAACAATGGAATTGGTTTTTAATGAAACAACATACATGATTTGTGTATAATATTTCATCTGTTATACTGGTTTGACTTCAACATTAACAATTACATTTTCGTGAGCCTAATTCCATCAATTGGAAACACAATTTAAAAAAACTGATGAATTAAGTCGATGATTATGCCAGTCAATAGTCAGAACGCTTAAAAGAAGACGCATTTACTCTTTTCCGATGGATTACGGCTGCGAGGTAATTGATACAAATCAGAATTGAGAAACCGAATGGGTCTATCAATACACATGCTACGTCAATCTTCAAAGACCCATTTGTTGCAAAACACTTGTCCTACCTTTATGAAACATATGTTATGCTCCCCGCAGGTAAAGCCTAAAACAACATATTTTGTGCGTAAATATCCTTACATAGACTGCTTGATAAATATATGATGTACTTGTATTAACAATTAACTTGGAAACTAAACATATACCCTCACAATTCTTACCAAAGAGGAAATCCTGGAAAATCATAGGTCTGCTACACGAAACCTTTTCTAATTATGAACGTCAATTTTATCAGCAATCAAAGTCGAGCACCAAAGTTATTGTGAAACAGCCTTTTTAAGAGACGTCGTGAATCAGATCAAGATCTTTTTATGTAATACAATCGAAGACTCTTTCGTCTTGCAATAGTATAAGACATTTCACTTTTCTACTCTTTACACAATAATCCCTAATTCAAACTAAAAGATTAATTGAAAGAGTTGGTATTGCTTTGTTTCATAAAAGAAGAGTTCCAAATGATGATGTTGAAATCATCCCTCTCACAGATGATATGTTCCTTATTTCGTTACTTTAATCTCGTTCCCTTTTCACGAATGTGACCTACCGAATTATACTATTTACCGAGTTTTTTATAACACGAGCAACACCCCCAGTTTTTGGTGGGTTTCGTGTTGCTTAGTCTTTAGTTTTCCATGTTGTGTCGTTTGTACTATTATTTTTCTGTTTGTCTTTTTCTTTTTTAGTCATGGCTATGTCAGCTTATTTTTGATTTATGAGTTTGAATGTTACTCTGGTATCTTATCCCCCCTCTTTTTTACTATATGACTTTTTGCAAATTGTTCGAGATGATGCGTAAACATAGGGGTCTGTTACACTGCAAGATGAATATTAGTTGCACAGGTATCATCTGACTTGTAGCAGATGGCTTGATATAATGTGTGACCACGTTGATCGTATCACTATTATAGTCTTAATGATAACGTCTTACTTGCAGCAAATGGTTAGGTATGTTGTGTGATCCCGAGGTAGGTACCACTGTATGTTGACTTTAATTTTTTTATGATACCAATTGACTAGTAGCAGATGATTTCGGTATAATGTGTGACCACGGAGGTAGGTACCACGCGCCCCATATGTGCCCCATTGACAAAATTTCCGAATTGAATAAATATAATAGGGATTTCCTGATAATGTATCTTTTAAAAGCGTGTCTGTCCTGTTTGATTTTGTTAGTGATTAGTTGCAGATATTTCGGTGCGGTGTGTGACCGCATAGGTTTGTTACACTACAAACGGACTATTAATTTTCGTCTTGAGGGTTATATTTGACTAGTAGCAGATGGTTCGATATAATGTGTAACCACAGAGTTTTTGTTATACTGCAAGTTGAGTTAGGTTACAAATTCACTAATAGCGGACGTTTCGGTATGATGTGTCACCACGGGGATAGGTACCACTGCATGTTGACTACTTTTTCTATGGATACTATCTGACTAGTAGCAAAGGGTTCGTTGTAATATGAGACCATAAATCCTACATAACACATTACTTTTAGTTTATTCTGTGTAACATTAATTTCATATTGTATATTCTGTCATTCTAACTTAATTTTTAATATACCGGTATTATGTTTACAAATCAACCAAACAGACCTACCTCTTTTATATAATGAAATTGACAATGTATGCATAAAGAGAAAACCCGGATTTGCAAAAAAATGACAGTAGAAAATTGGTGGTGGTTTGTGCCACAGTATTTTGTATGCGTCCATTGTGGTATGTGTCATAGGCTTTTAATCAATGTTGGCACCCTGCTTTGTATTTGAAAAGAAAGCCGAGTGCATAAGTTTTTTTGTCGGTACATAGCCTTTACGCTTTTCAAGATTTCTACAATGTCTTCCTGTGACAGCGAAACCAATTTAAATGGATTTCGTTGGTACAGGTTAACCACGAAATTCAATGAATGACAAATTTTCTATAGGCTTGTATGCAGACCTCGGCAAAACCACGAAATTTAATATCCACGAATATACAAGTTTTCCTTTATCCACAAAAATTGGTACCCAGGAAAATAAATGAATGCACAGGGAGTAGTTTTAGTATTGAGCAACAGAGCTCATATAGAATGACAATCAGCAAATCATGGTAATGTGTAAAGATACGGTAGATAACTCATGCAGGTAAAGAAAATAAAGACACGGATACTGAGAATGCAATGAAAATGTTGGACTTTATGTAGATTTATGCGTCTTGAATGATTATGTTATTGTATGATCGTTATTTTCACAAAAGTCATATGCAAGAATACATAGAAATTATCAAATGACAGGGACCAAAACCGGTAGACCGCATAATTGTAAATAGAAGATGGAGAAAGCCTCTGATGGATGTCTTGTTAAACGTGAAGCAGCTTGTAGAAGTGACCATACGGTCTACTTGTGACGATTACAATTAGAAAAAAACGTAGAAAGGTAGTCAGCCCATTTTATAACAGAAAATCATGATATATAACATTCACTGCCATAAAAAAATCTAACATCGGGATAAGAAACCAATACCAAATATAACAAAATATCTATGAAAACAACGACAACATTGGTCCGGATACAAAGTAAAACCATAGTTTAATGATACAGCTACTGATGAACTTAGAATCAGAAACAGTACCAAGAAAATGTTGATTTCAGATACAACATAGACGTTTAAGAGAAGGTTTACAAAAAGTAAATGTTATCAGCAAGATTAAAAGTAAAGCAACGATTAAAGTAAAGAATTAAGAAAAACGCGAGAGAAGATTTTCTGCAATTCATTGACGGATTGGCGAATGAAACGGAAGAGGCATCCAAACATAGAGAACTAAGTACTGTATATGAGACCACTAAACAGCTATAGAGAAAATGTACCAACAATTACACACCAGTTTTGCAACTCCAAGAATGGAGATGTATTATCATCTCAGTCACAGAAACCTCAGATATGGGCAGAGTACATTCGGAAAAGACGGGGAAGACGGACTTCTGGTTAAACTTTCCAAAACAGTTAAATGAACAATTTCAACAACTGAAAAGGTAAATTTCTACTATCTGTACATCCTGCAAAAGTATTCCTACGAGTTATTGCAAGAAAAAAACCTGGCAGGTTTTAGAGCCAAAAAAGAGTTGATGTCAAATTATTTACACCCATAAACTTCTGTGGGCTGTGCATTAAATGGCAACACAAATTTGGTTACTATATTCAATTACGAAGTGTTTTATTTTTAAAACACCATTTGCATAAGTTTTCAATTTGTCTATTACATAGTTAAGAAGAACAATTAGATATCAAGTCGAAGACATAGATATCTATTAATTTAGATGTAGACAATGGATAACCTCCGATTTAAAAAGAATTCCACGAACGGAGAGCATATCAATCTAAAAGTACAGTGTCTGCCCTCCTATTATGTGACTCAAGAAAAAAAATCCAAAAAATGGGTGACAATTTTATCGAAAAGAGACAATCGAGTGCACCTTTTTATGTTAGGGCGTGTTTGAGTTGAATATTTTGTGTAGAAAATGTATAAAGCAAATGTATTTGATACATCATCTCGCCTCAGATTCCATCATTTTTATATATCAAGACTACAGGTTGACTTTATAACATAAAAACATCACAGCACTAAAAGATGAAATATATGGGTCAAGTGAAAAACCAAAAAATCACAAAAACAGAGCTTGACGACAGTCTTCTTAGTTGGATGTTAAGGTTTATGACCCCTTCTGTGCCCTGTGAATTAGGAAATTATCAAGCAGCAATGGTATCAAAACAGCACAGATAATAAATAATAGAAATGGGACATTTTGTACATATACCAAGGGGAAACTTCGTGCAAAGCACTATTATTTATATTCTAATTGCAGTTAGTAGAAAAAGAGAATTTGGTGGAAAAAAACCCAAGAATTTGGTAGAAAATCCACAGACTTTAATACATGGATTTTTGTTACAAAAATTTTAAACATAGATTATTACTTAATTTTTTTTTCACTTTATCGGTTCTGCTATCATAGCGAAGTCCATCTATGAACAGGTGTTTTTGGATAAACTCATCAATGCAGTATCCAGTCATTCTTTTGTAAATTATTTTGATGACATTGATAGGTGATTAGAAATCAATTATAATTATAACGGCAATCATTCTTAACACACACATCTGCAAATAGACTGTCCTTATTCATGTACAAATTAAAACGTATAGATAAGCTCCGCCCAATCAGTTGAAATAACATTGGTAATACTCACTTGTTTTTCTATGATGTGCTAGCGTTGATTGTTTACAAAATGTCATAAACAACCTTTAAATTCCAAAATACCTCATGCTGAGTCACTTAAGTCGAGTGCACCATAGAAGGTTTACTTGAATTGCTCCATTCTTACCTCTGTTTTAACCAATATCTAAATTTATAAATTTGTTCTATGGAAATCGTTGCTAGTACTGCATGCTATAATTCTCTATCTATCAAGCATCGATTTACCAAATATGAGAGTACAAGGATAAAGGCTGTGGATTTTCTATAAAAGGAGTAGGACCGGTAAGGACCGATTTTTGCCTCAAATTTCAGTTTCATCTCACGAAAGATTTTGACCACTTTTTAAACACTGAAGTGTCTATTTCATATGATTCAATTGATTTATGTAAAAGATTTTAACTTATTTAGTCATTAAAAACGATCCGATTCAAGCTCAAATATGAAAAATCTACCAAATATGCAAAAAAATGTCACTTTTCAGATGGTTTTTGTCAAAAACAAAAGTGGCCGCATCCGTATTCATCCTCAATCTTTATATATGTTATACATTATCATCAAAATCAACTTTCATTTCAATATTTTGGATGAACACGAATGCGGCCATTTTCGTTTTACACGGAAACCGTCTAAAATTTAACTAAAATGCAGGAATTGTGAAGATTTCAGTAATTTAGCATGACTTAATGGTGCTAGTACCCAATATATGTGTAAGGTATTGTCAAACACAGCCCACGTTTATGTAACAGAACCATTTTACTATCCAATAAATAACTAAAAGTTTTCATTTTAACAATTTTGTAAAACTGCTATATTTTCGGGCCAAAAAGGGGTCTTACTGGACCTACTCCTTTCCGTATGATTTAAATAGCATCAAATCAACACAAGGGTACATTATCCTTAAAAACACAAATCTTAGAAAAAAAGATCATTTTTGTGTGTGATAATTAGGGTTACATTTGTCTGCCCTTCCAAGAAATATTTAATTAGATTTTTTTATAATGTGTATGAATTTTCGAAAATTCCAATAATTTTAAGCTGACTCAATGCAGACAAGAACATTAACTGATGCGCATTAGCTAGTAGATACATTCGTCTTTTTAAAATACAACTGACATATAAGGATCGTAATGGTGCTGTGTGGATAAATTTATCGGTTTTCAAGAGCTAAATTTTCAGTGCGTCATCCCTACAATTGCTCCCATTTCTACGATTGTAAAAATGAACTGGCGTAATGGGGAGATAATTTTGACGAAGTAGAATCCTGACTGTTTTATAGTGTCTACAGTATTGTTTCGCGTTATATGGTTATGTCATAACACTGAAGTGACGTGGTAATTCTCCTCCTCATCCTCCGATTTCCATATATCTGGATAAACAGTAATCATAATACTGGTACAATAGAAAAGGAGTTCCACGACCGATAGTCAGTGAAAATCTTATGACGATCTTGCAAGCACTGGCTGTTGGCTGTCTGTTTGCCAAAAAATGTGGTAAAATGCTTATGTCACATCCTCCGTTCGTAAATTTTACGGATGCCATCACAAGTTAGCATAAGAGAGATTGTTTGAGGTATAAAAGTGACCGTTTCTGGTATAAAAGAGATTGTGTGTGATTTAAGAGTGGTTATTGTTGGCATAAGTGAGTTTGTTTGTGGTATAAAATCGAGAGATTAGGGCTGACATAAGAAAGTTTGTTTGTCGTATAAAATCCAGAGATTATGGTTGGCAGTTGAGAGATGGTTTGTGGCATAAGCGAGATTATTGTTGGCATAAGATTGTTTGTGGTACAAGAGAGATTATTGTTGGCAAAAGAGTGATTGTTTGTGGTAAAAAAGAGATTATTTGTGGTAAAAGAGAGATTGTTGTTGGCTTTTATGTAAAAGAGACTTTTGTTGGCATAAGACAGATTGTTCGTGACTCTCTTTTATGATATATGTTTGAATTGATATAAGTAGCAAATGATATGCTGTTTGATATATTGACCTTATATTAATTGAGAACAAAACTTTTTAATTGACCACATATTTGTTGAACAATGTTGAATTTGGAGGTTTGGTCTTCCAACAGATTATATGAATCCCAATGGGTACCAGTTGCGCTCCTCTTCTTACAGTTTTTTTTGTATTCCTATGAAGCAGAATTTATCCAAGGGCTTGTACAGAAAGGAGAAAAGAAATTGGCCCAGTCTTTCAATTTCACCTTTCGGTATATTGATGATATACTGTCTCTTAATAATAATAGATTCAGTGATCACTTACATTTTATAATATATCAAAGTGAATTTGCAATTAAAGATACTACCGACACAGATAAAGCTGCTTCATATTTAGACCTTTTTCTCGAAATGACTACTGACGGTAGGTTAAATACCTAAATTTATGACAATAGTTATCAAAAGTACCAGGATTATTATTTAGTACGCCAGACGCGCGTTTCGTCTTCATGAGACTCATCAAAAGAGGGACGAAAGATACCAAAGGGATCGTCAAACTCGTAAATCTTAAACAATCTGACAACACCATGGCTAAAAATGAAAAAGACAAACAGAAAAACAATAGTACACATGACACAACATAGACAACTAAAGAATAAACAACACGAACCCCATCAAAAACTAGGGGTGATATCAGGTGCTCCGGAAGGGTAAGCAGATCCTGCTCCACATGCGGCACCCGTCGTGTTGCTTATGTGATTACAAATCCGGTAAATAGTCTAATTCGGTAGGTCAAATTCATGAAAGGGAAGGGGATTATAGTTACGACGTAAGGAACATATCCGATATCATTTGTGAAACGGTTATTCCATAACGGTCAACCAACTCGTGATGGCGTCCGTAAAATTTACGAAGGGATGATTTCAACTTCACCATTTGGAACTCTTGGTTTAATAGCTTCCTTGTGAACAGTGAACACCCTCTATCAAGAAAATCATGATAGGAAATGCAAGCACGGGAATATCGTATCAATTGGGAGATATATACCCCGTATGCAGGTGCTGCTGGAATGTTGCTACTTAGAAATGGAAAGTTCACAATTGGAAAGCTGAAATCATCTCTTTTGTCGTAAAGTTTTGTCTTCAACCGACCCTCATTGTCAATTTCTAGATGTAAGTCAAGATATGAAGCCGACTTAACACTGTATCTGTAGTATCCTTTATCTCCAATTCGATGGGATAGATGCGATCCACATAGTCACCAAATTTTGAATTGTTTAGTGAAAGAACGTCATCTATATAGCGGAAAGTAGAGTTAAAAAATATTGCTAACTTCTTATCTTTCTTCCTAAGAGGTTCCTGCATGAAGTCAGCCTCATAATAATAAAGAAACAAGTCAGCAAGTAGAGGGACACAGTATGTTCCCATTGGGATGCCGACGGTCTGTTGAAAACACGTCCTCCGAACGTAACAAATATGTTGTCAATCAAGAAATCAAGCATCTTGATAATATCGGTTTCAGAGAATTTTTTGTTTGAATCAGAATGATTCTTTACAAAGTAGGGTTTATCCCTCCGTAGGACAAGATACTTGTATCGACGTTGGCCATTCTTTTTTATGAAGCAAAGTTATACCAACTCTTTTAATTTATCTTTTAGTTTGGAATGTGGAATACTTGTGTAAAGAGTAGAAAAGTCAAATGTTTTAATACTGTTACAAGATGAAAGAGAGTTAGATTGTATGTACACTAAAAGAATTCTTAAGTATCCACATCTGATCCACGCCACCTCTAGAATAGGCAGTTTCACAATAACTTTGAAGTCCGTCTTTGATTGCTGATAAAATAGATGTTAATAATTTAGAAAGGGGTTTCGTGGAGCACTTGGAAGACCCAGCAATATACCGTTGTTTGTAAGGACACTTCTGTAGTTTAGGTATCCAATATAGTGATGGAAGATCCAGTTCTTCATCTTTGGTTGAAATACCAAAGGAACAAAGAACAGACCTATGATTATCCAGGATTTCCTCTTTGGTAAGTGTCGTGAGGGTATATGTTGGGTTTCCAAGTGAATTGTCTATACCTAATTCGTTTATCAAGCAATTAATGTAATGACTTTTACTGACAAAAACGATGTTATTTGGGGCTTTGTCTGCGGGGACAACAACATATTTATCATGGAGGTCAGATAGGTGTTTAGCAACATTTGGATCTTTGAAGATTGACGTAGCATGGGCATTGATGGACCCATTCAGTTTCTTTATTCTGATTTGTATTAACGACCTCACTGCCTTAATCCATTCGGATAGAGTGTCTACGTCTTCCTTCTCGTGCTTAGCCAATTGCCTGGCATAATCATCGACTGAATCAATCAAAATTTTAAAGTTGTATTTCCAATTGATGGATTTAGGCTCACGATATTTCGGACCTTTCGATAACACGTTTCGTAGAGAAGTGTTATTAACAATGTTAAGGTCACCGGTAATAACGTGGCCAGTAGGATTATATGTGAATTGGGAAGTAGCACAAGTGCAATCAGGAGGTTTAGACTTGAAGTCGTCAATATCGAGATCCTGCAAAACGCGTTTGTAATTGAAAATTTTAGTTGCAATAGGTTTGGTATAGGTATAAGAAATTATTGGTACAGACTGGTCTTTGAAATAAGGAGGTATATTTTCGATTGAACTAATTTATGATGAAGGATATTGCCTAGGTTGACGCCATCGAGACCTTTGTTGGCAAAGGAAAGATTTAGAAAAGATCTTTTCTCTTTTTCATCTTTTCCAATGCGAACTGGCTTGAAAAGTCTGTGACTAGCAATATCCGAAATTATAGCTTGTAGTTTATATTGGTTTGAAGGACGGTTTGTAACAGTGGATTCCAAACATAAATTGAACAGAGAATGAAGTTTGAAAGGGGTAATGAATAAAGTTTCGTGCGAATGTGATGAATACCTAACGGTTTTTGTATGCATCAGTGACGCTCATATCAAAATAGTTATAAAGGCAAACAAGTACAAAATTGAAGAGCATTGAGGATCCAAAATTCCAAAAAGTTGTGCCAAATACGGCTAAGGTAATCTATTCCTGGAACAAGAAAATCCTTAGTTTTTCGAAAAATTCAAAGTTTTGTTAAAAAGAATGTTTAAAAATGACCACATAATTGAATAATATGCACGACAACACCGAAGTGCTGACTACTGGGCTGTTGATACCATCGATGATACAAACACGATCATTTAAATTTTCCTGTAGTCAACTTTCCATTTCTGTGTAGCAACATCTCAGCGGAAACAGCAAATGGAGTGTATGTGTCTCAATTGATACGTTACTCTGCTGGTGGACTAATAGTCCCCGAGGGTATCACCAGCCCAGTAGCCAGTACTTCGGTACTGGCATGAAAATACGGATTTTTTTGTGTAATTAAAATTTGCCGTTTCAAAATATTAGAAATTATTATAAATTAAGGAATGTATCTCCCTCATGCAAAGCTCTGATTCCTTTCACGGATTTGGCTATACTTTTTGGACCTTTTGGATTTATAGCTCTTCATCTTTTAAATAAGCTTTGGATTTCAAATATTTTGGCCACGAGTATCACTGAAGAGACATGTAGTGTCGAAATGCGCATCTGGTGCAAGAAAATTGGTACCGTTAATTTTATCACTCTAGAGCTAGCTCAAAGTACGTTGAATTTGTTGAACGAGGAACACTGCTTTCTCAAAAGTAACTAAGACAGGGCTATGAATCAATCAGATTGAATCATCACTCGAGAAATTTTACGGTCGCCATCATGAACTGGTTGGCCATTATGACAAAATTGTGTCAGAAATCATATCTGATATTCTTCCTCAGTCATGATAACCTTCCAGCATTACCAAACTGAACAAAGAAATAACATGACGGAAATGCTTCTGGAGTACCTGATTTCACTCCCGGTTTTTAGTGGAGTTCGTGTTTATTCTTATCTATTATTTATAACTGTTAATGTAAATGTCTTTTGGTTTTATTAGTCTAAATGTTTACTCCTTGGTATTGATTGTTATTGTCTTTCATTACAAATTCTCTAGATCACGTTAATAATATGAAATATTCTTGTTTTCCTGTGAATTTCCAATTGTGATGTCATAAAAAAGTCGAGCATGTAAAAAATATACCAATGAGACAACTCTTCACAAGGCACCAAATGACTCACAAATTACTTATAAGAAGCCACCGTACAACCTTCAACAATGAACAAAGCCCATACTACATAATCAACTATAAATTTCGACTCTATTGAAAATAACGCTTCGTTTGTCGTCAACTTGCAATTAAATCAAACAGCTGGTTTATTACTGTGAAAACATTACTGGAAACGTATGATCTACCTTCGTGCTATGACTTATTTTAAAATCGGTCATCAAAAACTACTTGGAAAAGCCTTGTGAAAAGTACTGTGAGCACTAATTGGGAACATTAACTAAAGCTGGAAGCCAAAACGAAGTCATCATTAAAATTCCTAGAAATTGACCGTCTTTCAATTTGCACAACACAAATGATTTGGAGTAGTGTTGGTTCCGATACCTGTACTATAACAAAAGCGTCAGTAAAATGTAGAATGCTACTTGGAGTATACATCTAAAAAGCAAATACACACCGTTTCAACCAATTCGAAGAAAGCCCATCTTGTCCGCTGTGTAAACGTCAAGGAACAGAGGGCAGAACTCTTTCTTGTCCTATGTCAGCATCTCACTACAACAGACAACCATTTTAGATGCCCTAAAAATTGATTGTTCGTCTAGCCCGTTCGTACAACCTCAATATTACAACTGACTTTAGTGTTTAAGTCGAGGACATTGCTATAGCCTACATATGCAACGCAGTACCGCTCTGGAATATCATTACAAGAAAAGCAACAGTAGTATACCGCTGTTCGAAAGTCATAAATCGATTGAGAAAAAAAAACATATCCGGGTTACAAACTAAAACTGAGGGAAACACATCAATTCAAATATAAGAGGAGAACTAAGACACAACACTAAAATGTAACACACACAGAAACGAACTATAATATTACAATGGCCATTTTCCTGACTTGGTACATGACCTTTTAAGAAAAAAAATGTTGGTTGAACCTGGTTTCGTGGCTAGCTCCCGCTTTTATGGCAATGTTAAATATAACATGAAAATGACAACATTACATGACAAGACTACAATACAAATAAATGGGAGAACATATAGGACAGAGAAACACACAAATAATAGCTATCATACGGTTTTATAATTTAATACGACAGACGCGCGTTTTGCCTACTCAATCATAATCAGTGACGCTCCGATCAAAAACGGTCGAAAGACAAAACAAGTACAAAGTTAAAGAGAATTGGGGACCAAAAGTTCCAAAAAGTTGTGCCTAATACGGCTAATGTTTTCTGCCTGGGATAAGAACATACTTAGTATTTAGAAAAAATTCATACTTTTGCAAACGATAAATTTAGATTTAAAAAAATGACTAAATAATATATGGATATACATGATAACACCGAAGTGGTGACTAACTACAGAATAAAAACGAATACTTAAAACAACCTAAACCAGCACATAAAAAGTCACAGCCGAGTTAGCCGAAGAGATCGACGCACAAAATTACGTCGCATTTGAATTTCTAAAAGTTTCTAAAAAATAGGATAAAATTAGGATAGATTTCAAGATTAGGTTTGTAATACTGATACAACATTTATTAATAACAATGAAAATGACAATACTTATTAATATAAAATTGTGGTGGTTATTAGATAATTAATTGTATTATCTAGCTATGTCGTTGTTTCTTCCAAATCAAACTGTAAACCAAATAATATATCTTATAAATTCAGTTGACCCAAACTAAAATCTAATAAATAAACTGGGTGATTATTTATCTTTGCCATAACTCACGAATACAACAGAAAAAATACGATTTACAACTACAAACGATAAGAAATTTGACAAATTCCTATGAGAATAACACATATAATATTAAAACTAAATACATGCATTTTGGATATAGCAAAGTACCCTGACACGTCTTATAGCAATGCGAATTCACATTCAGCATAATAGTCACAATCGGTAATAAGTCACGTTCGGTAATTAAACAAAAAGTGGTAAACATGTCCTTGGTTAGCTAGGACAAGAACACATAGTATTGATCAACCAACTCGTGATGGTGTCCGTAAAATTTACGGAGTGTCATTTTTTATCTGTACTCCTCATAATTTTAATTTATTGGGGCAGTTTTTGCGTTAGGAGCACATTCCGGTATATGAAGTCCGTATAGTGTGAACATGCACGAGCATAACGTATCAACTGAGATATGTAAACACCATACGAAGGGGCAGATGATATGTTACTGCTGAGAATTGGAAAAAAGATAATTGGGAAGTTGAAATCGTCCCTTTTATCATAGATTTTCGTGTGAAGTCGTCCATCTGTGTCAATATTGAGGAAAAGATCAAGGTATGAAGCAGTCCTTCTAGTATCAGTCAGTTCACTGGGATATATGAGATGTAAGTATTGACGATTGAAATATGGGTTATTCAATGATAAGACATCATCAATATATTGGAAAGTACATTAAAAAAATTCGCAAAGTGCTTTTTCTTTTTGTCTTTCAGAAGGTTCTGAATGAATTCTGATTTATACAAGTTCAAAAGCAAATCGGTCAGTAGGGGTGCACAATAAGTACCCATTTGAATACCGACGGTCTGTTGCAGTATAGATAAAATCCTCCAAACTCAACAAATATATTATCGATCAATAGGTCCACCATTTTGATAGATTTCATCTTCAGTATATGTTCTGGTAGATTCACTGTGGTTCTTCACAAACTATGAGTTATTGTAACTCAAAACAAGAAATTTGTATCTACGATTCCCATTTTTATAGAAAAAGCTCTGTTTATTGAGATGGCGAAGTCGATCTTTTAACTGAGCAAGGGGAATAGTAGTGTAAAGCGTTGAAAAAGTAAAAGTCTTTAAGTTGCTGAAAAATTGCAAAGATTGTCGTGATTATCATGGCGAAGATTTAATCTAATAAGCAGTAGATCGTCCAGTCGATTTTTTTAGAATTCACATCTGGTAAATAAACTCATCATAGATAACATGGCTAAATTTTGTATATACGCCAGACGCGCGTTTCGTCTTCAAAAGACCCATCAGTGACGCTCGAATTTAAAAAAGTTAAGAGGTCAAATAAAGTACAAAGTTGAAGAGCATTAAGGACCAAAATTCCTAAAAGTTTTGTCAAATCCAGTTAAGGTAATCTATGCCTGAGGCAGAAAAGCCTTGGTATTTCAAATATTCTAAATTTTGTAAACATTTTATCTATATATCATGTAAATATAACCATATCAATGATAATTCATGTCAGCACAAAGTGCTGACTACTGGGCTGGTGATAAACATCACAATATTTTTGAAGCCCATCTTTAACTGTAGAACGAATGGTAGTCAGTACTTTTAGAAAGATGTTAAGTCGAACATTTTGATGACCCAGCTATCATATCGTTCTTTATATGGAGTTTTGTGAAGTTTTGGTATCCCGGCAGTATATTGACGCTAATATGTTCTTCCTTTTCTTTGATGATGATACCAATGAAAGAAGGACAGATTTGCCGGAGGTGACATTTTGAAAAATTTCGTTCTTGGTAAATGATGTTACAGTTAAAGAATATGTAGCATGACAAATCCAGTAAAATGTTCTTGTACAGTAAAATTAAGACAAAATATGAAATAGACAAATACATTTCTAAAAACAGTTTTGAAAATGGAAAATTATTATGTAAACATGGTAAAATTCAAACTATATAAAGGACCATTTATTGGAATTAAAGAGGGGTAGATATAAAAGAATTCAAAGATAAAATAGAATATGTAATCATAATGATTGTAATATAAATGAGGTTGAAGATGAAACACACAAGTGTTTAACGACCTTGACTAGCTATACAGCCCTCGCAAGGTCGGTTCGTTGCCCGAAGGCGTTTGGTGAGCGTTTCAATAGTTTTTGCCATCGGTCAGGAACAAGTGGTAGTCGCCATTTTGGAGGTCGCCATCTTGGTTTTGTGAGTTGTTTTGATTTGGTACAAATGTATGTTGACTATCAATTTTGATGTTATTTCTTCACAACGGCTGTTTTCAGGGCCAGTTTGGTCAGCTTGACAGACCGCTAACTTCGATGATGGAGTACTGGATAAGTCGTGTGCGTAGTGCTATAGATGACAGGAAGGGTTATCAGGACCAAGAGCGCGGACCTCGAAGAGAGCACCCTAGCAACAATTAATGCGTCTCATAACAACCAAGGATAAAAGGATGATTTGTCCTGTAGTTTTCGTTAACGCATTGTTCAAAAAGGTTACTTAATTGTAGATTACAATTCAACAATAAACCACACTTGAAATACCAAATTATACCAAGGATTTGTATAGCAAGACTTACTATATATACAAATCCTTGATTATACTTAGTGGCGAATCCAGAAATTTTCATAAGTGGGGGCACACTGACTGACCTAAGAGGGTGCGCGCTCCAGTCACGCTTCAATGATTCACTATATAAACAACCAAATTTTTCCCCAAAAAGGGGGGACCGGGCCCCCTGCCCAGGCATTTTTGTCACACTATCTTGTTTGAGTTATTGCAATATAGTAGGGACCACTCCGCTCTTAGTGTATACACATACTTCTCTAAGCATTGAGGTAAAAGTGAGACAGGGCATATATATTTTATGAAGACTCCAGTGTTGTGTACTCAATAAGAGAGTTCTCCAGACAGTGGAGAAAAGATACAGAACAACAACAACCGCTTCAATAACAAGTGCATTGTGGGATATGTTTATCGATCTCCACGTTTACTTGTACAATGTAAGTACATTACCGTCACTCTTCAGAAGACTGTTTAAATAGATAATTTGTTTAATTCCTGGTAGGAGAATACAATGAAAATAAAAATACTTACACGAGGCATATTTTTTTATATTTTTAACCAGCTGAGACATCTTTTTAGAATATAATTTAAATAGATGATCACTGCCTGATAGAACGATCGGCCAATAACTGCATAAATTATTGAATAACAAACGCAGACTAAATGAACTTCGGTTACCAGTATACGTAGTAAGCAGCTAGTACGATAAGTTATTTTTATTTAAAATCGGAACATATTTATTTTTTTCCCATGTATATATCTCAGGTATATTTCTATGTTTAATCAGGAACATATATGTTAGATATACTGTTCCAAGGTTTAATGAGGGGGAATAATCTGAGACAAGTGCCTGAAGAACATATCACATATGTACACAATCATACTATCATACATCATAATAGTTTGCAACTAATACCTCCATATGTCCCTCTATATGCATTGAATGGGGAACTAGCAATCACTGAAATATAAAAAAAAATTACTAGCATATTGACATGGTCAATGTATATTTCATATCAAAATTAACTTAAATTTTAGGCATTAATAAATTAAATAATTATAATAATCACTGGAATTTAAAAGCAGATATATATGTGCATATATATAGTATGTTTTAGACAATATAATTATTTCAACTGTATTTGTCTGCTCTGGATCTTATGCATACTTATTGTTTTGTCAGACCTGTATCCCACTTTCACTCATTATGCACATTCTGTACTAAGCAATTCTCATTTTTTGGTAATTTCCCCTGTCTTGCTAGACTTCATTTCCCGTTTTCATGGCACAAAAATTTGACTTTCACATGTCACGCTTCCAAATTTCATCAATCCTGCGTCAGACTTATAATTAGAACCCAATGAGACCCAGTTTGCCTGGTATTAAGAAGATGGTCAAGTTAGTAGATCAAGAGGTATATTTCATATCAACATTAACTTAAATAAAATCTCAAATTAATATAAAAGTTAAAAAAAAATGAGGTCATGTTACACTGTAATTCAATTGATTAATCTCCTGTATTTAGCATGTCAGTAATTAATAGACCACTTTCGAGTTCATCCGTCACCGTAAAAAACTCGTCAATTATACGCGCCTTTATCACCGTCATTTTTGCATTTAGGGGCGTCGTCACTTCCTTCCAATGTTGAGCCAGTGGTTGGAAAACTATAATTCTATATTGTATATGAATTATTCGGCAAATTGAATTCTCAAAATTGACAATCAACACTGCTGTCATTAGGGAATTGTCAGTAAGTACCTACAGAGCAACCATTATTTCTAGTTTATCCTGCACAAAGACGATCACTAAGACGCTTGATGAACGTAAATAGTGCAGGGATACAGGCGAGCCCCTCTATCTGGTAAGTGACGTCATAAAGGGTGCATAATTGACGAGTTTTTGCCGGTGACGGATGAACTCGAAAGTGGTCTATTGAATTATATATGCTCATTTAAATTTAAGTTACATGTATCCGAAGTAAACATACATGTAATGTAAGAAGACATTTTTTAGAAACTTTACAAAAAAAAAGGCCAATGCAAAGTAATTTGTACATGTTGCATGCACAAACCATATTAATGTAAACAAAATATAATGTTCCTTGTGATATATGTAGCATGTACTACCTTGGGCAATTTAGGGTAACAA
Source organism: Mytilus trossulus (assembly GCF_036588685.1). NCBI lineage: Eukaryota > Metazoa > Mollusca > Bivalvia > Mytilida > Mytilidae > Mytilus > Mytilus trossulus. Next base: position 47,370,191 of record NC_086380.1, on the reverse strand, counting down.
AATAAAATCAGACATCATGGACATATAAACATAGTTGAATAGATATTTAATTTCAGTCGTTTGCTTATTCACCATGTTCACTAATAATTTGATAATTTGTAAAACTAAAAAAAATTTGGATAAACATGATAAATGTTTCTTACATTCTTTAAATTTACTGATATTTTCCCAAAACCTGTATGATCATCTCGTACTGCACTGTCTGAGTATACTCCTATGGTATGAGTAGATGTACATTGTATATACAGGGGTCGAATTTAAGTTTTTTTGTGTACTGGCCAGCTGGACCAGTGGACTGAAAAATCTACTGATCTGGCTTCAAATCTACTGGTCCAGCAAAAATGACATTTATTTGCCAAACACTTATGTAAATGATAGATGTTTACTTTTATTTTCCATGCTTTCTCTTACATATTAGTATGTAAGACAAGAAAAAGAGTCTTGGTCCTGTTTTTGATATTTAGGTTTTGATAATCTCTGTCAATGATTTTCGTTATCAAAATCAGGATCTAGGACAGAAAAAATGTCAACATTGCCTTTCACATTATAACAATTCTCACGACGACCATAGGGTACATGTACCTGTATTGGTAGTCTGGAGGGCTGTTCATAATTGTTCATGAAAAAGTACAGAATCTAACTTAAAATTTGAAGATCTTGTTACAAAATTACATTTTTTATCTGGTAAAATTGAGAATGGAAATGGTGGATGTGTCAAAGAGACAATAACCCGACCATAGAGCAGACAACAGCCAAAGGCCACCAATGGGTCTTCAACACAGGTCTGTCACTTCAAATTTTTCACATGTTATACAATATATTACATTGTGATCGACTATATAATGATATAATAAAACCATTCACAAACTTTTCTCCAATCCTACTTTTGAATGTATTTTAATTTTTTTATTCGGCGGTGTAACTCCTTCAGAAATTTCCACAAGCACGCTAACCGATGTGTTAATTAACTTGATCAATTGTAATACTTAGTACCCCCAGTACTGTGTAATTGATTTCACAAGTAATTGTGTTTGTAAAAAAAAAAGAGATTGCAATGCAAAGTGATTTTTATCAAGAAATTTCTACTGGTCCACTGGACTAGCGCCAATTTTGACCCCTGTGTATATACAACTGTACATACATGTACAGTCCAAATACTCATATGGTCTGAAACATATATAAGGATGCATGAATCATTTGATTGAACTGGAATTATGATATCATTATACAGTAACTTCCATGCATACTGATGACACTTTTTTATACGACAGCAAAGTCATACATGTATATTGGTACCGTATAGAGTTGTCTGCCTCAGGCATACCTGTCAACTTGTGATCATGATGAAAATGAGGCCCTCAGCATAGTCTGAAGACATTTGGTTTCCAGACAATAACTTAAGTATAAGTGAATAGAATTCTAGAAAAATTTAAACACCAGGTTTAAAATTTGAAACCACAAAAGAAAGTTGAGATTGATTTTGGGGTTTATGGTCCCGATAGTTTAGGAATAAGGGACCAAAAAGGTGTCCAAAGAAGCATACTTTCCAGACAAAAACTTGTGGAACAGTGTATGGATCTCTCTGAAATTATACCACAAGTTTCCATACCACAAAGTGATGGTTAGGATTGACTTTTGGGGTTATGGCTCAAACTTTCCGTATAGGAATTACAATGTAGGGGCAAAAAAGAGGGAAAAACACAGGTGGACTGGTATAATTAACTCATTCTCCCCAAAGAGATTTCTGGAAAATGAAAATTTGCAATCATATGCAAATTATTTGCAAATAAGCAGACTCTTGATGCTGTTACTGATGCTCATCTATTAAACTATGTATTGGGATTTGGGGGCAGATGGCACGGTTGGGGGTGGGGTGGGAAGTGGAAGATTTTTTAACCCCCCCCTGAAAAATTGTCATTTTTCGTATATTTTCTGATTTTAAAACAACCTTGAGAGGTGAACATTGACCAGACTGTGTTTCTATGTCATTCAAGTCTTATGTAATAGTTACTGCAGTCCATTCATGCTAGCTGGGAGCATATGGGACTTTAGTGTCTTGCTGGCGAATTATTATTGTCAAGTCAGGTCTGCCTACATTTTTGTCAATGTCTGTTTTTACGGATTTCTGACAAAATGGTGACCTAGATTTTACAGACTAGATTCCCATTGGCCTGTTTGTGTTCCTATACCACCTATGCATGCATAATGATAATAGTTAATACCTGCAATGATTACCAGTTACGTAATGGCCATTAAATGATGCCCACCCCCACCTGATTTTGACTACTTTTCACGTTTTTCTGATTTTGAACTCTTATACAGCTTTCAAAGTGCCATATTTTTTTTGTAAAGATATCTGAGAAGAGTTTACGGACCATGAACTGCTTGGTTGAAGTCCTAACTATCATGACAGTTTAGGTGGGGCAGTTTAAAAAAGGTATGGCGGGTCATACGGGCCATCAAAGAATGGTTGTCGCCATCACACCTCCAGGCCGGATTGGGGGCTAAAGGGTTATTAATGGACAGTAACTTTTAAGTAAAATTTGGATTACCTCCCTTTCACTGCTTTTTAATTGTTAAATGGGTAATTATGGTTTCAAACCCTCTCCATTGGTAATTTGAATTGAGATTTTAATCATATCTTGCAGGAAAGAATTGGGGTTTTTTGGTGGAAAAAGGGGGTGGGGAATGAAAAGAAATTATGGGGGGAATTTTTTATGGGGGTCAATTCTCAACAGCTTAATGTATATTGCACAATCAAATATAAAGGGGGATAACATTTAGAAGAATTTTTTTTTTTGGAGAGGGAGGGGAGTAGAGGGGTCAATTCAAAACAGTACATTGTATGGTTTATTGTACAATAGCAAAAAAATAAATATAAATTCAAATCATATATATATCCAATTCTTTATATTTAACATGTTTAATTAAAATCCAAATTCAGACCTGTATCAAGTGCAAATATTGTGTCCAGTGTTGCCCCATCTGTTCAGGGTTAGAACTTAGACCTCTGCTGTCGTTTTCAGCTGGACTCAGCAAGGCAGTTTATTTTGATTAGGCTGTAACTGTTGTACCTATTTTGTTTTTATATTTTTTGGGTCAGAGATAACGGGTTTTCAAACTCTTGACTTATCAGAGAAGATGCACCTAAAATTTTGTAAACTCATTTTACCTGTACATTTGAAGCAGTCAACCCCAGACTGTATACATTGAAGTTAATGCTGAACTAGGCAGATTCCCTTTATATATTCCTATATGCAGATTTTTTTGTTGTTTATTTCAGGCTAATAAGGTTGGAACCAGTTCAGCATTTAAATGTTGTAAGTATGATATTATAACTATAGCAATATCAAAACATAGAATGACCACAATGTTAAAATCATATGAAGCAACTGACTGGTGAAAAATAATGTTTATCCATTTCTTGAACCTATATGCATGTACATGTAAAAATGTACATACATGTAATGTATATGTTCCGGACCATATGAGTATTTGGACCATACGCGTATGGTCATGACCATATGGGTATATACTCATATGGTCCGACCATACGCGTATGGTCGGACCGTACGCGTATGGTGGGGGTAATTAACAGGTACATTTAAATGCTTAACTCTTCATATAACCCTTCTAGATGTCACGTCATTAAAAATACACTACCAAAAGTCATTTTATCATATATCTATTAAAAATTAAAAATAAGATTAACAAAATAAAATAAGCAGTTTCACACAGTAAATTTCATCACTAGTCAAAACTATAGTAAACACATTTTTTTTCATTATACCGATAATAAATTATGTTTAATATTACGAGTGAATGGCAAAATGTCGACCTGGGAAGATAACTTTCAAAAATATTTTAATTAACTGTTACACACGAAGTCAACTGTTTTACTATAACCTGACGTAAAAGTCGACAGGATAAAGAGTCTTATAATTTGCCCACTTTTGAAACTTAATATAATAAGCATTAGAAGTGCAAAATTCAGAATGTTTATACTTATACGTGTTTTGTTTTAAAAAAAAATGAATGATGTCAACGGCAAGGACACTAGTTCATTTTTTTAAGTTATCTGGTGATATGATGTACTTCAGTCATATTACGATATGAGAGATCTAGAGGTTTTTAAAATCACCGTAGAAACATCGGAATGACCCAGGCCCCAAGAAAAGCTATGGTACATGTACCGTGTGGAAGTAAATGTCACCCTACGCATACATGCAAGGATGCAACTTAGCCATGAAAACTAACTTTAGCATCGATATTTAATGTTATCTGAATTGTAAATAATACAATTGCATGTAGTAATCATTGTTTTTTTTTTATAAAGTTTTCTAATGCATATTATTGAAAAAAATACCTGTATGGTCCAAATACTCATATGGTCCGGACCGTTTATAACCAAACGAGTATATACTCATATGGCCCGACCATATGCGTACGGTCGGACCATACGCGTATGGTCGGACCATATGAGTATACGCATATGGTCATGACCATACGCGTATGGTCCAGATACTCATATGGTCCGGAACATATATATATATATTAAACTTAGTCTTCTGTGCACGCTTTTATCATTTTTTGCGTTTCCATAAAGTATAATCATAAAAAAAATAATTATCTCTGTTATGATTTGAAAATATAGCAGCTAATTAATTATACCCCCGCTTTAAAAAAGGGGGGGAAACTGTATTACCTCTGTCTGTCCGTCAGTCAGTCCGTCCCATGAATATTTTTCGTCGCATTTTTCTCAGGAACTACATTACAAGGATTTCTGAAATTTGGTATCAGGGTTTATCAAGGTCAGCTTTACTGTATGATGCGTTTTCAGATTCATCACTTGACAACTTCCTGTTTACCGAACACTTGTATGATTTAACACATGATAGCCAAGTTGAAAATTTTTGTCACATTTTTCTAAGGAACTTACAATACAAGGATTTCTGAAATTTGGTTTCAGGATTTATATTGATTGATTGTTGGTTGCTTAACGTCCAGTGGCAAATATTTCATGCATATTCAGGACGAGAACAAGTTCACAATATATACAATAGGTAGGTTGATACAATAGAGGCCATCTGGGATGATGGTCGGAGAAATTTGGACTGCCACCGAAAAAGGAGGGTATATTGGATAGGGACAGAAATTTTGCCTTGCAACAGGCCACCTACGGACCCCTCAAAGAGTTGTTCCAAGGGTTCTTAACGTGTAAAGAGCGTGCAAAGAGCGTGGCACTCTCTTTACACGAGGCATTGGATTTAATGTCCCCCTTCTGACTGGACGTGACTGCGAACTTGATACATCCTGCACAGCCAAACGGACGCCCCACTTCGGCAAGCGTTTTACTGCGGGTCGGGAGAAGACCAAGTGACCATATTTCTATACCCCAGTCACTCTTGGGGATCAGGATTTATATAAGTCAGCTATACCGTGTGATGCGTTTTCAGATTCATCACTTGACAACTTCCTGTTTACCGAACACTTGCATATTTTTACACTATTAATATTATCCACTTGCGGCGGGGGTATCATCAGTGAGCAGTAGCTCGCAGTTACTTGTTTTAATTGCTTAAGACTTTACACACATCGTAGTTACTGTAAACCAACTTATTTTCGCGAGTGATTTATTTTCGTGACTTATGTGAGTAGAAAAATAATGCAAATATAAATCGTCGCGAATATCTAAAGCTTTGATTCTTTCTTATTAAACTATATCAAGTAACTGAGGAATTGCGAAATTAAATAGCCGCGAAATGGACTAGAAAGGGTAAAACGCAAAATAAAGTATCCACAAAAATAAGTTTGGGTTTAAGTATATTAATCTTAAGATCTGTATACTTTTATGTGATGATTCAAAATTTTTTGTTTTTGAGTTATTGAGTATTTTGTAAAAAAGGGGGAGGTTTTTTTTTAACATGTAGCTCCGTATCTCAAAAACACTTATCATAAAGACTGCTTTAAACTTTACACACTTCTTTGTTATATTAATTTAAAGATCTGTATACTTTTTGGTTTTGATTCAAAATTATTATTTAAGTGATATTTATTTTTTTTGAAAAAAAAAAGAAAAGAGGGGGGTTTCACATGTCCCGCTGTATCTCAAAAACAATATATGGTTATTGCTTAAAACTTCCACACCAGACGTAGGGCGTATCATGCGCTCATGGCGCAGCTGTTTATTTTTCAGGGGGCCCAGCTCCCCCTTTTGTAGCAAAAATTGATTGTAATATAGGGAATCACTGAAGCATGACTGGAGCCGCCCCCTCTTATGAAATTTTTTGTATCCGCCACTGGTTGTCACCTTATAGTAAACAATCAACAAAGAAGCATGGCTATTGAGCATCAGTATAGCATGTACAATAAGATGGTACTTCATTTCAATTGTTTACTGGAAGCAAACAATTTCAATTTTCAAAAAGTAAATTTCTTTAATTTGGACAAGTTGTAGAATTTTCTAGCGATAAAAGTACATGTATATATATATGTAAATAAGTTTATTAATAAAAACTAGCCATTATGTTATAAATTTAACATATGTATCTTTTTTTTTTAATTTGAAGTTGCATATGACTAAAGATAATAGAAAAGGAAAACATATACTAATACATGTATGTACATTGAATACAAAAACAAAATGAATCTCCTATTAAGAGATATGGACTAAATGAAGCTACAAAGAAATATTGGTCTGTTGGCAGTCATTCAACAATTACTTTAGATGAAGAGTGTGTATTACACTTTATTGATTTGAGTATGTATGTCAGATGAATCTGATTATCAATAACATTTGATAAAGAATTGAGAATATATTTGAAGAAAAAGTAAATAATGTTTTTTTTGTAAAATCAATTTTCCTTGATACCATACTAGTTGTTCTATATAGGTTATTGATTTTTGTATTGGTTGCCATGGTGTCTACCTCATAATAGAAAAGGATGGGAGACAGTTTTATAATTGACTCATTATTGGAACATGTGTTCTATATGTTATGGATTTATTAATTTTACTATTTAGACAATACATTCTTGTATAGTTAATAGTTTTGTCTACATGTGGGTAAGTTGTAATTTTTAGGGTTTCTATGAATTACACATCTTACTTTTATATAAAAGACTGCAGTAGTATAGCATTTTTGAAGAACAACTGCAATGTAGAAGACCATGCATTTAAATGCCACCAGATTCTGTGGCACCTTATGGACAGAGAGAGCAATAATTAATAATAAATGTACATGTAAGCTGCCAGGGGTAAAATATCAAATCTGTCAATATACATGTACTGGCCATGGTAGTTATATAATAATCAACTGAATACCAATAATATTTTTATCTGCAACAATTAATCTGCTTAGTGGACCAGATTCTGCTAAAATGTTTATACCCACAAGGTAATGGTCCCATTTATATGTGACTAAAATGTGTGGTTAATACACATGTTCAGGTATTGCTAAAACTTACCTGCGTAACCAACAGTTTTCTCTATTGTTATAAATTGAAAACTTTACCTATGGAGATGATTGTTGGAAAATCTAGGCAAGGGAGGGTACAATACAGTAGTGAATCCAAGAAAATACAAAGTCAACAGACAGAGTCTTGGTTTGATTATGTATGAAGATTATTTGTACTTATTTTCATGAAAACGTAAAGAGTGAACTGCAATTTTTTTAAATTTGATAAATGTACAGGAAAAATTGATGTTTTTTTTCTACATTCATGAACATTTGATAAATATGAGTTATTTGTAAAAATAAAATGCATAAATTTATAGGCCATTTATATAAAACAGAAATTACAAATAATTTTACAAAAAACAGCTTGTGTTTATCTTTTAAAACAAAAAGGCTATGTATTTCTGTCGAAAAGGAAAAATACGTTCACAAATCCTTATTTTGAGTAAATATCTGAAATTTCAATCGCATTTTACTCAAATAGTAGCACATGAAGGTATATTTTTTGTTAAATATTTGATTTAATCAAGTAAAAAATAGCCTATATGGAAATTTTCATCAAAATTTTAATACGGGATCAAAACTGTATCATATGCCCTTATGTTATCATGGTTATAGGACAAATTAATGTAAAATATCAAATACCTTTATCATTAAACAAGTTTTATCACAGTTTCAATCTAGGTCTTGTTTATAATTTTGAGATATGGATGCTGATTATTTTTTTTAAAACATGCTAAAATACATGGAAACAGCTAGAAAATATCTATAATCCTGTTACCCAATAGGATACAGTTATATGACTGCATGCTGATCTGCCCCTACTAGGGCACTGTAATCTAAATCCTGACTGACCTGTTACTGGCTTATACTCCTAGATGCAGTTGCCTTGTTATTAGTTAAATAGTAGCAAATACCAGTTACCGGGTATTGTTTTAACCAAAATCAACATAATCTTTCTCATATGGTTATAGGCAAACATGTGCATTCTATAGTATATATAATACCATACCACTAAGACATGGTTAATCCTTATATTGTGATTACTGGGATTCAAAAGTCACAGTTGTTTTTATTATAAAGGTAAACTTAAAATTGTTTGTCTATTATTTTGAAAACTGTAATAAATAAAGAAAATCTGACTGAGCAGAAATGTTCAAAAAGATGTGCTCTGTCAATTGTCCAAATACGTCAAAACTGTCGGATGACTTCTTAAAGGAGTTATTGCCATTAAACATGTTAAATGATGAATTGTATTTTTGTTCTCTCCGTTTTTGCCTATTATCTTGAAAACTATATATAAAAGAAAGAGAGAAACTTTAAATTTCAAAAATGATTAGAAGGACAAGTTCTACAAATAAGTTGTATGGTTGAAAACATTAGTTGACTCCTGATCAGAGTTATTGCCCTTTGATTCTAATTTGTAAAAAAAATTGTTTCATATTTTAAAACTCCTATGATTCCTTTATGAAATTATTGCCCATTAATTATGATTTTTTGCATTTTTTTCCATTTTTTCGTCTTACATGATAAAAGTTAAGATAGATTTTGTATTAATAGATATAGAAACTTAAATAATCAAAAATGATAAGCAAAACAAGACCTACTAAAAGTAAAATTTTGCTGATATAATTAGTAGACTGTTACTCTTTATAGGAGTTTTTATTACCCTCTTTTGTGTTTGGAGCAGAAACCAAATGAGATCATGAAGATTGAAAGAAAGTAAACAGACTTTTTTCATTAATTATATTCTTGTCTCCAATGTTGGAGAATGTCCATTGTTGACAATGCATATAGAGCAAGGTGAGCCAGACAGGCTATTGAGAGCCTCTAGTTTAGCTCACCTTGCACTTTGAGGGCTATGCGATCTTATGCTTTCACTTGCCATCCGTTGTCATCTGCTGTTGTCATCGTCTGTCGTCGTACACTGTTCAGAGAATCTACTTCAAAATGTCTGGGACAAATACCTTCAAACTTAATTGAATGTTCCTTTTGGTATCTAGTTTATAAATTGCATTAATTATGAGCCTTAGGATATCATCATTTTTTATAAAATAAATTCAAATTTGATGTAATTTCACTTCTCTTGTTGTCATGGAGACTCAAATGATACATTATAACAATGACATGCCATATTCTAACTTTTAAATTCTCAATATGAGTCCATTACGTTTGAAGTAATATCTCATATAACATTAGGTACATTGTATAGGTTATCTGAGCCTTAAAGCTATGCTTGATACACCTGTGGTTTAGCAGTTGAATGAATTCATTAGATAGTTACCTTGATAAAAATATTATTTGTTTTAATTTAATACAGTTTACATGTGTTTAGGGCTGAATTATTCTTAATTAGTTCCAGACTTTTCTTTCAACTTTCAAGATTTTTTAGGATGAAAAATATATTCAAATATATAAATGTATAACATATAAAATTAAAATTGAGAATGGAAATGGGGAATGTGTCAAAGAGACAACAACCCGACCAAACAAAAAAACAACAGCAGAAGGCCACTAACAGGTCTTCAATGTAGCGAGAAATTCCCGCACCTGGAGGCGTCCTTCAGCTGGCCCCTAAACAAATATATACTATGGTTTTACACTAGTAATTTTGGGGCCCTTTATAGCTTGTTGTTTGGTGTGAGCCAAGGCTCCGTGTTGAAGGCCGTACTTTAACCTATAATGGTTTAATTTTTAAATTGTTATTTGGATGGAGAGTTGTCTCATTGGCACTCACACCACATCTTCCTATATCTAGTTCAGTGATAATGAACGCCATACTAATTTCCAAATTGTACACAAGAAACTAAAAATACATATAAATGTTTTTAAAATCCTCTGCATGTTTTAGGGGAGACCATCCTAGTACTGACTGATCAACTTTCATCAATGTTATCATAACTTATGGGAGAGTTTGGAACAACAAGTGGCATGGACAAGTGGGTGTGTCCTAATGACAGAGTTCTTTCACTCAGAGCAAAGTAAGTTGAGATTTAATGTGTCCAAGTTAACATTAAAAATGTGGTTGGAATTATTTTAAGTTAAGAATATGTATATATAATTAACTGGTTTCACTACAGAACTAAGTATTGAGTTATATCAACCTGTATACCTGCATGCTAAAAATAATATTTTTATAAAGTTCGTGATTTCATATAATTCTATGATCATGATGATGCTGTCGTCATCTGCATTGTTGTCCATTAAGAAACCATTCGTTTCCGAATAATAACTTTCGTCGGCGTCCGAATACTTTTAGTTTTCGCACTCTTACTTTAGTAAAGTGAATAGAAATCTATGAAATTTTAACACAAGGTTTATGACCACAAAAGGAAGGTTGGTATTGATTTTGGGAGTTTTGGTCCCAACATTTTAGGAATTAGGGGCCAAAAAGGGCCCAAATAAGCATTTTCTTGGTTTTCGCACTATAACTTTTGTTTAAGTTAATAGAAATCTATGAAATTTTGACACAAGGTTTATGACCACAAAAGAAAGGTTGGGATTGATTTTGGGAGTTTTGGTTTAAACAGTTCAGGAATTAGGGTCCAAAAAGGGCCCAAATAAGCATTATTCTTGGTTTTTCTCACAATAACGTTAGTTTAAGTAAATAGAAATCAAAGAAATTTAAACACAATGTTAATGACCACAAAAGGAAGGTTGGTATTGATTTTGGGAGTTAAGGTCCCAACAGTTTAGGAATTAGGGGCCAAAAGGGACCCAAATAAGCATTTTTATTGGTTTTCGCACCATAACGTTGGTATAAGTAAAAAGAAATCTATGAAATTTAAACACAAGGTTTATGACTATTAAAGGAAGGTTGGTATTGATTTTGGGAGTTTTGGTCCCAACAGTTAAGGAAAAAGGGGCCCAAAGGGTCCAAAATTAAACTTTGTTTGATTTCATCAAAATTGAATAATTGGGGTTCTTTGATATGCCAAATCTAACTGTGTATGTAGATTCTTAACTTTTGGTCCCGATTTCAAATTGGTCTACATTAAGGTCCAAAGGGTCCAAAATTAAACTTAGATTGATTTTGACAATAAATGAATCGGTTGGGTTCTTTGATATGCTGAATCTAAAAATGTACTTAGATTCTTGATTATTGGCCCAGTTTTCAAGTTGGTCCAAATCGGGGTCCAAAATTAAACTTTGTTTGATTTCATCAAAAATTGAATAAATGGGGTTCTTTGATATGCCAAATCTAACTGTCTATGTAGATTCTTCATTTTTGGTTCTGTTTTCATATTGGTCTAGATCTACATTAAAGTCCAAAGGGTCCAAAATTAAACTTAGTTTGATTTTAACAAAAAATGAAATTTTGGGGTTCTTTGATATGCTGAATCCAAACATGTACTTAGATTTTTATACGACCGCAAATTTTGAAAAAATTTTCGTCGTATATTGCTATCACGTTGGCGTCGTCGTCGTCGTCGTCCGAATACTTTTAGTTTTCGCACTCTAACTTTAGTAAAAGTGAATAGAAATCTATGAAATTTTAACACAAGGTTTATGACCATAAAAGGAAGGCTGGTATTGATTTTGGGAGTTTTGGTCCCAACATTTTAGGAATTAGGGGCCAAAAAGAGCCCAAATAAGCATTTTCTTGGTTTTCGCACTATAACTTTAGTTTAAGTTAATAGAAATCTATGAAAATTTGACACAAGGTTTATAACCACAAAATAAAGGTTGGTATTGATTTTGGGAGTTTAGGTCCCAACAGTTTAGGAATTAGGGGCCAAAAAGGGACCCAAATAAGCATTTTTCTTGGTTTTTGCACCATAGCGTTAGTATAAGTAAATAGAAATCTATGAAATTTAAACACAAGGTTTATGACAATAAAAGGAAGGTTGGTATTGATTTTGGAAGTTTTGGTCCCAACAGTTAAGGAAAAAGAGGCCCCAAAGGGTCCAAAATTAAACTTTGTTTGATTTCATCAAAATTGAATAATTGGGGTTCTTTAATATGCCGAATCTAACTGTGTATGTAGATTCTTAATTTTTGGTCCCGTTTTCAAATTGGTCTACATTAAGGTCCAAAGGGTCCAAAATTAAACTTAGTTTGATTTTAACAAAAATTGAAACCTTGGGGTTCTTTGATATGCTGAATCTAAAAATGTACTTAGATTTTTGATTATTGGCCCAGTTTTCAAGTTGGCCCAAATCGGGGTCCAAAATTAAACATTGTTTGATTTCATCAAAAATTGAATAATTGGGGTTCTTTGATATGCCAAATCTAACTGTGTATGTAGATTCTTAATTTTTGATCCAGTTTTAAAATTGGTCTAAATTAAAGTGCAAAGGGTCCAAAATTAAACTAAGTTTGATTTTAACAAAAATTAAATTCTTGGGCCTCTTTGATATGCTGAATCTAAACATGTACTTAGATTTTTGATTATGGGCCCAGTTTTCAAGTTGGTCCAAATCAGGATCTAAAATTATTATATTAAGTATTGTGCAATAGCAAGTCTTTTCAATTGCACAGTATTGTGCAATGGCAAGAAATATCTAATTTCACAATATTGTGAAATAGCAATTTTTTTTTTAATTAAGAGTTATCTTTCTTTGTCCAGTATAGTAAGCAAGAAATATCTGCAAGAATTTTTTTTAATTGGAGTTATCTTTCTTTGTCCAGAATCAACTTAAATCTTTGTTATATACAATATACAATGTATATTAACTTTTTACTACCAACTGATAAATTTAAATAATCTTTACCATTCAGTGATAACAAGCAGTTTTTTTACATCATGTATTTAAATGAGCAGTAATTGTTGCAAACTCCATTAGAATATTTTAATTGAAATTAGTTTTGGAATAAGGGAAAGGGGGATGTGAATAAAAAATTGGGTTAAATTTTTCTCATTTGAAATTTCATTAATAAAAAGAAAATTTCTTCAAACATTTTTTTGAAAGGATTAATATTCAACAGCATAGTGAATTGCTCTAAGAGAAAACAAAAATTTTAAGTTCATTTGAATACATTCATTCTGTGTCAGAAACCTATGCTGTGTCAACTATTTAATCACAATCCAAATTTAGAGCGGAATCCAGCTTGAATGTTGTGTCCATACTTGCCCCAACCGTTCAGGGTTCAACCTCTGCGGTCGTATAAAGCTACGCCCTGCGGAGCATCTGGTTGATTATGGGCCCAGTTTTCAAGTTGGTCCAAATCAGGATCTAAAATTATTATATTTTAAGTATTGTGCAATAGCAAGAAATTTTCCATTGTATGGTATTGCACAATAGCAAGAAATCTTTAATTTCACAGTATTGTGCAATAGCAAGACTTTTCAATTGCACAGTATTGTGCAATGGGAAGAAATATCTAATTGCACAATATTGTGAAATAGCATTTTTTTTTTAATTAGAGTTATCTTTCTTTGTCCAGAATAGTAAGCAAGAAATATCTAATTGCACAATACAATATTGTGAAATAGCAAGAATTTTTTTTAATTGGAGTTATCTTTCTTTGTCCAGAATCAACTTAAATCTTTGTTATATATAATATACAATGTATATTCACTTTTTACTACCAACTGATAAATTAAAATAATCTTTACCATTCAGTGATAACAAGCAGTTTTTTTACATCTTAATATTTTATGATGTATTTAAATGAGTAGTAATTGTTGCAAACTCCATTAGAAATTTTAATTGAGATTAGTTTTGGAATAAGGGAAAGGGGGATGTGATTAAAAAAATTGGGTTCAATTTTTCTCATTTGAAATTTCATAAATAAAAAGAAAATTTCTTCAAACTTTTTTTTGAGAGGATTAATATTCAACAGCATAGTGAATTGCTCTAAGAGAAAACAAAAATTTTAAGTTCATTAGAACACATTCATTCTGTGTCAGAAACATATGCTGTGTCAACTATTTAATCACAATCCAAATTTAGAGCTGAATCCAGCTTGAATGTTGTGTCCATACTTGCCCCAACCGTTCAGGGTTCAACCTCTGCGGTCGTATAAAGCTACGCCCTGTGGAGCATCTGGTTGGAATTTCCAGTCAAATTAATTAACTTGTGTTTAAATGTATGGATCTCTTTAACATTGTACTACAATCTCCAAGGGGAGGAGGTTAATAAGTTTGGGGGTGGATTTTTTTCCTTGATTTTTCTAAAGGGGTTCATTTTTATTTCTTTCAAAAATTTTCAAATTTCAATTTTTGTAAAGTTTCAAGAAGAAATCTTTGTATGCACAGTATTGTGCAATATATTTTTAAGATCTTAAATCACATTTATTTTGTTTCAAATATTTGATCACATTATCCAAATTCAGTATCAAGCTTGAATATTGTGTTCAAAGTTGCCCCAACATATCTTGCTAATGGCTCAGAGAAACATTTTATTTGCAAAGTCAACCATTCTGAGAGACATAGTCCCTAAACTGTTAAAAATATGTTGTACAGGAACAAAAATTAATCTTAGTTTGTAATATTTTCTTTATTAGAAAGAATTAAATCTATTTATAATAGTTATGGCTTTTGAAATTTAACATCGTATTAGTTTATAAGTTTATAATATGTTTTAAGTTTGTTTAACATGTTTAAAGGAAACAACTTTTTAAAAGTCAATGGTATTTTATGGAACGCCATCACTGCCTTATAATAAGAAAATACTATGACATGATGCAAATGTTGCTTACATGATGTGAATTCTTCTTTACATGATGTGAATTCTTCTTTACATGATGTGAATTCTTCTTTACATGATGTGAATTCTTCATTACATGATGTGAATTCTTCTTTACATGATGTGAATTCTTCATTACATGATGTGAATTCTACTTTACATGATGTGAATTCTACTTTACATGATGTGAATCCTTCTTTACATGATGTGAACTCTTCTTTACATGATATAAAAACTTCATTGCATGATGTGAAAACTTTATTACATGATGTGAAAACTTCTTTACGTGATGTGATTGTTTTATTACATGATGCGAATCTGTCCTTACGTGAAAACCTTTGTACATGATGCGAATACTTTAGTATATATGATGTGAATATTGCAGTACGTGATGCAAGAACTGCATTACGTGTTGTGAACGTCACCTTATATACGTCATGTAAAATGTCATCTCCATGATATAAACTACTTTAATTTTTCTATAAATGATATGAAAGTCGCCATTTGCATTTAAACAAATAAAAACACAATGGAGGACATCTTACACAAACTAGGCTTAGAGAGCCTTTGTAAAAGATTTGACGAAGAAAACATCACACCAAGCATTGTATGCAAACTTTCTAAATACGACCTACAGTGTTTAGGTCTTGTCAGTTCGTCTGATATGATGAAATTACGTGTGGTATGCATAAAATTCGGGAATCCTGCACCTATGCAAATGAAAGATTCAAGAAAAAAATATGAGATATCCCAGACTGTTCTGGAAAATCTGTTAGAACGTGGGTTTTCTATTAAAGACATAAGCAAATTGTTAGCTGTTTCTGAAAGAACTATATATCGCAGGATGACACATTATGGGTTGACATCATGTTCTTTCACCGATATTGATGATGATGATTTAGACAAAGTTTTGGAAGAAACCACCCTCCAATTTCCTCGTTGTGGTGAAAAAATGCTGAGACAGCTGTTGGTTACAAAAGGAATAAAGGTACAAATATACAAATAAAGTAAAAGACGGTTCTTATGGAAAATATTATATTTTAATTTATCCAAGTACAGAGATCTGGCCCTGGTTTTACAAAACATCACTCTCAAACCCCATCGATAGTTAGAACATGGTCATTCACCGATAGCAAAGATTGGCTCGTGCCATACGTTATGATCGAGAGTATTCGTGAAATTCTACCGAATGTATTTTTTTATAGAGCAGACATGTTGGTCTCAAAAATCTACTTTAATTTTGATTCTGACCTTCTATTTTTGATGACAAAAACATATACGTGTTTTAAAGATGTTGGTGACCACAACTGGTGTTTCCATTCTTATTCAATTAGTAAAAGGAGCATATAGATTTACCCTTTATCATCCGTCCGTCCATCCCGATCTTAGTTTTAGCGTTTATATATGTTTCTCAGTTACAATATATGTTATACATGTGGTAATGATAAATGGCAACTGAATATATAATGGGTAGTACAACAGAGTGTACTATTTATTTGTTCATTGTGACCTAAATTTCACGCTTGAGTGACCTGGTTTAGTTTTTGCGTTTCCTATCTAAGTTTTCCGTCTTGGACTATTGGTTAAGTTTTACGTGTAGGTCAATTTCTCAGATAATAAAATGGCAATGACACTTAACCAAGAAATATAGTCGGGTGGTTGTCGCTTTGACATATTCACCATTTCCTTTCTCAATTTTATCTCTTGTTTGGTTGTTGTCTTTTAAAAACTATACGTTTCCATTCTCTACAATTTTATCTTGTAGGTAACAAGATCTCGCATACGAGATGCACTGGGGAGAGTCGACAGTGATGGGACGGAAGAGCGAAAAAAGAGGCGATTGCACAGGAGGGTTTATAGTGTTCCTGCCCCAAATCATCTCTGGCACATCGACACCAACCACAAGCTGATCAGATGGAACTTTGTAATTTCTGGCGGAATCGATGGTTTCAGTAGATATGTTGTATTTCTAAATTGTGTAGACAACAATAGGGCAGAAACTATATTTTCATGTTTTCAGTTTGGTGTTCAAAATAATGGAATACCTATGAGAGTACGTTCAGATCAAGGACTTGAGAATTTAAAAGTAGCCGAGTATATGTTGACAGCTCGTGGAAACAAATCTAGTATGCTTGTTGGAAAAAGCACACATAATCAAAGAATCGAAAGGTTATGGAGAGACATATTCGAGGGTGTGCTTTCGTTTTTTTATGATCTGTTTTACTTTATGGAGGAACAACATATACTTGACCCTCTAAATT
Organism: Mytilus trossulus; assembly: GCF_036588685.1. Classification (NCBI taxonomy): domain Eukaryota; kingdom Metazoa; phylum Mollusca; class Bivalvia; order Mytilida; family Mytilidae; genus Mytilus; species Mytilus trossulus. Next base: position 47,352,843 of record NC_086380.1, on the reverse strand, counting down.
TCAGTCATATACTTGCGCTGCATTACGTGTATATGAGCAAAATAAACGCCCATTTGAAAATGTGGACAGATGCATGGAATAATCATAAAATAAGGACAGTGAATGAGTCGCCTATGTGCTTATTTACAGCAGGTCTGCTCAATTCCCATACACCACCAGTAAATGTAGATAATATGACAACTCTTGAAGAGGCGTTCGATTATACCACTGAACAACAAAATGATCAGAGACCCACTCTCCAACCGGTAGATAATGATGTTTCGAGTGAATGCATGCGTCGATTAGTCACCGAATGTCCTGAAAACTGGGAATCTGTGGAATTTGGAATTGACATATATGAAAGAGCCTTAGGCATTCTCAATCAATCATAGTTTCGTATAAATTCTGACTGTCCGTCTGTCAATCATTAACTATTTGTTAGAATATCATATTTACATATTTCTGATGCAAGTGTTATGATTGATATAAAGCGATATTAATCCCATGGTGAATATGTTGCCTAGTCTTGTTCATTCTCCATTCTAGTGTTGAACTGCTGTAAAAGCTCAAGTATCAAACATGTTACTCATGAAATAAGTGTCTAGTTTTTTGTTTTAATTATTAGAACATCTAACACTGAACCCATAAATTTGTGAATCGGGGACCATCCACAGCTAATTTTTATATTTAACAATCCAACAAAATAAAATTGAGCATATAGTTTAGTTGAAATTGCCATACTTGTGTTTATAAGAAACTAATGCACTGTCTTTACTCTCAATACAACGGCGTTCCTATTGCCAAATATGTCTGAGTATAACACTTGAATACCAAATCACTCGTGGTACACAACATCTTTTAAGTTTGACAACATGTACTCAAATTTTACCATGGGCAGGGCTTATCATGCAGACCTACAACTAAAACCGTATAAAATTCGAGATAAATGCAGAAATACAGACTTTCTGTTGACATGTTTTAAACCTTGCACCACTGAAACATAAAAAATCTAGTTAATCCTGTCATCATTATGTTTTGAATGAGAGAAATTAACTGCAATTGACTCCACCAACACCAGAAAGTGAAATAAACGGTCGCTATGTCCATTTATATTTCCTCTTTAACGTTTTCAATTTTAGAAAAAGAGCGAATATGAGAAAATACCATGATAGCACTAGGATATTTCCAAACGTATTATGCAAATAACACATTCAGGTCTCCTAGTGATTTCAACATGTTTAAAAACTTAAAACCAGCAGCCTGACAATAAAGCAATTATATATCCATCTACAGTCGCAGAACAAAATCAAACATTATAATAATATGCATATATACAAGAAAAAGTCATGTTCTAAACGTTTGATTGAATTTAATGAAACGAAGACATCAATGATGAACAACTCCTGGCTTCCATTAAATTTGTACTGGGAGTTTAATATATTTAAAAGGTACCGAAGTTTTTCTTAAATTGTAATTGTATAAAATGAAAGTAAACAATAGAGTGCAACTGCATGCACACTTAAAATGAAGTGACAAAAACTTTGTTTGTTGACAATTTTTCACTGCAAACCAAAGTAGTTATTTGAGAATGAATAATCAAATAGCCCAAATAATATTTCAGTTGTGGGCACGTCATCCCCATTCTCTGGAATAAACAAGTTTAACTTGTTGATGCATGTGTTTGATGTTGGAAGATATGATGTCGCAGTGAGGGCAAACTCAATGGAAGGCTTAATTGCATATCCAAGGACTGGCTCCTCATCTGCCCCTGTCACAAACTGTAGGATGTTCTGTAGAGTTACTGCGCCTCTGCGACCACCTAAAAAATAAAATTATGAATACATTTGTATTTTAATACTGTTCAACTACTTTTAAAGAATATAAGCACTATATTTAAATCGTACGCTTATTTGAAGCATTCGAAATTGTTTTGTATTTGGTCCTTGTTGCAAGTAGCTGACTATGAAAAGCTTATGAACTTTGGTGTTAATATTTTATCCTGATTTCTATACCTATAACGTCGTCCTTGCAGTTGGTATAAAAATGGGTAAAGGGGAACGATCTTTAGAATAATGCAAGTAATGAGCTTTTCATGTTTTAACTGATCAGAATATAGCCATATAGGGAGTCAATATTTTTTTTTCTGTAAATGTTTATTATATTTTTGAATTAAAATTGGGGTATCAGTTTTGGGGTCACACGGGCATACTAGTATATGCACCCACCATTCATCTATGGATGGGGATTCTGAAGAAAAAAGTTTGATTCTGTATTTTATGAAGAAGAAAAAATGAAGAAATGTTTCTACTGTTCAAATTAACCATGTGAACACTAAAAGATAAACATATCTGACATATGATTCAGTGAATCCCTATAATAAGTAACCAATTTTTTTTCGCGGATAAGGGGGGCCCGGGACCGCTGGGCCTTCTCTTAACTTGCCTTTGCTATTATTGTTATATACATATGCACATTCATGGATCTACAATCTGTCGATAACTGTATCTTGACATTACACAAAGTCATGTTTTTCTCTGACTGTTTAATTAAGACGTCTTTACACTTATTAATTAGGCCGTTAGATTTCTCGTTGTTTGAAATGTTTTACATTTGTCATTTCGGGGACTTTTTTTAGCTGACTATGCAGTATGAGCTTCGTTCATTGTTGAAGGCCGTACAGTGACCTAAAGTTGTTAATTTCTGTGTCATTTGGTCTCTTGTGAAGTGTTTTCTCATTGGCAGTTACACCGCATCTTCTTGTTTAAACCTATTTCTTTGACGGGACGATACTATTTAGATACACAGGCTTTAATTGCTACTTACTTGCTACTTCACGCATATACTTTATGAAGTTTGCAAACATTCCTGACTCTATTTTCCTCCTGTTGGAGCCATTAGGACTAAACTGTGGTTGTAGCAGGTGGGTAATCTGTTTCACTGTGATTGGATGTTGTGCGCCTGGTGTAAACAGATGCACTAAACATGGAAGTTTCTTTGCCAGCTGAAAAAAAAACATATTTACAAATAGTACTTGACATAAAGGATAGTATAGTGTATAGGATTAGAAACAACTAATTTTAAGACCTGCCGGTACATCGCTTTACATTATTAATCCATTGTGCAAGAGAAATATCTTTGGTGCATTCATATAACCCTTTTCATTACTATTACAAATGTATCATCTTATCAAAATCAAATAGAAATAAATTAATTCAAGAAAGAGTCAATGAATTAGAAACAAATGATGCCCCTGCTTGTATATTGTAACTTTTATAATGACTTTCAAGGGTAAAATAAGGGTACCTCATAAATTCCGAGAGCATCAAGTCCAGATCTCAGATCTTTTACAAATTGCCTTGGTGCAACTCCGTTGAATACTTCATCAGTGAGTTCAGGGCTGAACACTCGAGGCAGCTTGCCGTTTTGGAGAAGACTAAGGGCTGAAATACACATAGAGCGTTACAGTGCCATATAGGTACATACACTATATACATAGGTGCCTTTAATTCTGAACAAATAAATTGTCTTCAAAGTATATAGTCTTATTGCATGACAGGTAAACAAATATTATAATATGCACCTATCACTTTAGAAATAGACTAAATAATTTCCTTAAACCATAGATGATGTTACTCAAAATATTCAGGTCTGAAGAGAAGTGTTGGATTGAACAGTTGGTAGACCTATTTATGACAATTAAAAGTGTCTTAATTTCGCATGAATAACAAACAGTACATGGCCATATGTATTTTCTATGGTGGCCGGATGCGGCCATTTCGCCTTTTACCGTTTTCGTGTTTTTTCCTTTCATTTTGCGAACGCGAAATCGGGAAATCGAGAAAGCGAGAAAGCGAAATCGAGAAATCGGGAAAATCGAACAAAAGGGAAATCGAGAAATAGGGAAAACGAGAAATCGGAAAATCGAGGAATCGAGAAAGCAAATACACGAAAGCGAAAACGCGAAATGAATTTCTCGATTTCGCGTTTTCGCTTTCTCGCTTTTTCAATTTCTCGATTTCCCGATTTCCCGATTTCTCAATTTCTCGATTTCGCTTTCTCGCTTTCTCGATTTCCCGATTTCGCGTTAGCAAAGTGAGAGGAGAAAACGCGAAAACATGAAAGAGGAAATGGCCGCATTCGGCCACCATAATTTTCCACTACTAGTATATATTTTAACAAACTTAACTTTTCGATAAAATATTGTTTGGTCATCTCTTGTCGGATTTTGATCAACTCGACGCCAATAGAAGCGGAATTGTAACATGCTTATTCGGTTTCCTATAGCAGTTGGCTTGAGGAATTCTGCTCATACTAACATGTAAAAAAAGTACTTCTACTTTTAAGATTTGTTTTACTTTTATATCAAAATTACCTTATACATTGCTGCTCATTAAAATTTAACAATGGGTGCCATCAAGATATTTTTTTGAATTTTGTTTTGTTTTTTATATAAAATATATAGCAAAAAGGGAAAGTGAGAACATATAACGAAGCTATATACCAGATTGCAAGACATACACTTCTTACAATCTCATCTCTGTCTCCAAAAGAAACATGAATTAATTCTTTGCATTTACCAGGGGCACTTTAGACTGTCTTTGCATTTACATAATTACCCATTATTTTGCCTAATACTTCATAGTCCTTCGACCATTCGCGAATAGGATTGAAATATTGGTCCTTCATTTCCCTCAGGGCTAATACAAAAAACTCTTTTCTCGGTCCTCCAAAATCCACTGATTCCTGAAATATTATGAAAAATTAAGTTAATCGATTAAAACAAAAGTGATTGAAGCAATTTTTTAAGGTCCCCAGTCCTTATATTTCCGATTAGTTTTATTTTCAGTAGTATACAATTTAATTCTGGATGTAACTCGTCTTCTAAAAGCTAGCAGTTTTGTGAACTACTAAGTATCTCATGGATTTGTGATTTTATCAACCTTTTTGGATGTTTTTCTAACACAATTCTTTAATAATTAACTCAGAATTAAAATATTTTTTGGTTACTACCGTCCTACGTGAATGTGGCTATTTTTACCTCGACAAAACATTATTATTGTCATTCTTTAAATAATTTCAACATTAGAAATTACAGAATTTTCTACTTAGTATGCGATACACCTTTTAGTAAAGGGGGGAGTTATGGAGCGAAAACAATGAGTGACAGAAGGACGGACGAACAAACTGCTGTCTGACCATACCGAAGTAGACGAACCACTGTAAATAATGCGGTTATTATGATTATGAAAAAAGTACTCTGAAAGAGGCAGTATGTACGATATTTTTAGGGAATTGCTGTAAAATGGAAATTAAAAAAAAAAAAGAAAAAAAAAAAGAACGAAAAATATGATTCTTATCTTTTTGGGTTTCTAATTCACGTAATAAATGATTAAATGATATTTTTGTTTGGCTACAACTCATTAACTTGAAGGAATATGGGTCTTTAAAGTTTGAAAGGGGGAAAATCGATTTTCAATTTTGCTGTTATTGGATAGCCCTTGCCCCTTCGCAGACGATAAACAATACTAACTTCTCCATAAAACTGCACCTCCAGACACATCCTCGGGTTTTCTATGCATTCGATCTCCTCGATGGCAGACTGAATAAGTCTGTTACGGTCTATCAATATAAAATTTGTGTTTCCCTCTATTACTTCTGCAATATTTTCAATGTCCAGTCTTCTCCCGGTCACAACTTTGGATTGAAAGTACCTCAAAATATCAACTGGATCTGTCATTTGGTTTTCTAAACAATACTTTGACGTTAAGTCAACAATATCAGCCATGATGTCAGAGCTGTACATACCATCAGTGTTGTTAATACCATCAGTGTTGTTCCTATCATCAGTGTTGTTCCTATCATCAGTGTTGTTCATACCATCAGTGTTGTTCATACCATCAGTGTTATTCATACCATCAGTGTTGTTAATATCATTTGTGTTGTTCATACCATTAATGTTGTTAATACCACCAGTATTGTTCATATCATTAGTGTTGTTCATACCATTAATGTTGTTAATACCACCAGTATTGTTCATATCATTAGTGTTGTTCATACCATCAGTGTTGTTCATACCATCATTGTTGTTCATATTATTAGTGATGTTCATAAGGTTACCATAAGTGTTGTTCCTACCACTAGTGTTGTTCATAGCATTAGTGTTGTTCATGTCATAAGTGTTGTTCATACCATAAATGTTGTTTATACCAATTGGGTTGTTCATACTACCAGTGTTGTTCATGATACCAGTGTTGTTCAAACCATGAGTGTTGAGTATACCATTTGTGTTGTTCCTATCACCAGTGTTGATCATAACATTAGTGTTGTTCATGCCATTAGTATTGTTCATATCATTAGTGTTGTTTATGTCATAAGTGTTGTTCATACCATAAGTGTTGTTTATACCATAAATGTTGTTCATACTATCAGTGTTGAGTATACCATTTGTGTTGGTCATACCATCAGTGTTGTGGATACCATTTATGTTGTTTATACTACCAGTGATGTTCATAATACCAGTGTTGTTCATATCATTAGTGTTGTGGATACCATTTGTGTTGTTCATACCATTAGTGTTGTTCAAACCATAATTGTTGTTCAATCCATTTGTGTTGTTCATACCATTAGTGTTGTTTAAACTACCAGTGTTGTTCATGCCATTAGTGTTGTTCATAATACCAGTGTTGTTCATACCATCAGGGTTTTGCATACCATAAATGTTGTTCATTCTACCAGTGTTGTTTATATCATTAGTGTTGTTGGTGCCATTAGTATTGTCAACCACTGCTGGCTCGATTCCCTCTATTTGCTCTGTTGCAATGGTATTATCGTTTTGATCATTTTGTATAAGCCTTGAGCATTGAGCAACATGGTTTCTCAGTTCAAACAAAGGGAACGATTCCAAACATACTGAGCAATTTTCTTTTAATGAAGTTGAACCCTCTTCGCTTAATGTGTTAACTACCAGATTCTTCTGGATCGGTCTTATATAGATCTTAGCTTGGACTCCAATCACCTTTTTTAACTGCTCAACTGACCAACAACAGGAAATTAATTGCAGATCCCTGCAATTACTTTGACAATGCATCAACTCAAATCCGCCAATTTCTTTAAGTTGTGTGAAGCCATTTTCAGATATTAAGGTACTATGCATCTCCGCTTCACCATCGGTACATTTAAATTGAATTTTCTTTAATCCCAGGCCTGCTTTTTGGAGCGCCACTTTTTCTGCAGTTTTTGGTGGTTTTGTTGCTTTTCTATCAGCCAAACAAAAAAATTGAACAGTCCAAGTTCTTGTAGTTGGTGTTTTTTTATTCCGTGTGCGTGGTCCTCCCCTTGATGGTCTAAAGATATTCATTACTGAAAAAAGAAAGTTATGCATTTTTGTATGTTATACTTTATAATTCCTACAACAGTATACCGTTTGTGATAGATATTCTGTGCGGTGATAGATATACAGTATGGTGATAGATAAGCAATAGAGTGATAGATAAACAGTATAGTGACAGATAAACAGTATAGCGACAGATAAAAAGTATAGTGACAGATAAACAGTATAGTGATAGATAAGCAATAGAGTGATAGATAAACAGTATAGTGACAGATAAAAAGTATAGTGATAGATAAACAGTATAGTGATAGATAAGCAATAGAGTGATAGATAAAAAGTATAGTGACAGATAAACAGTACAGTGATAGATAAGCAATAGAGTGACAGATAAACAGTATAGCGACAGATAAAAAGTATAGTGACAGATAAACAGTATAGTGATAGATAAGCAATAGAGTGATAGATAAACAGTATAGTGACAGATAAACAGTATAGCGACAGATAAAAAGTATAGTGACAGATAAACAGTATAGTGATAGATAAACAATAGAGTGATAGATAAACAGTATAGTGATTGATAAACAGTATAGTAATAGATATACAGTATGGTGATAAATAAGCAATATAGTGATAGATAAACAGTATAGTGACAGATAAACAGTATAGTGATAGATAAACAGTATAGTGATTGATAAACAGTATAGTGATAGATAAACAGTATAGTGATAGATAAACAGTATAGTGATTGATAAACAGTATAGTGATAGATAAACAGTATAGTGATTGATAAACAGTATAGTGATAGATAAACAGTATAGTGACAGATAAACAGTATAGTGAGATAAACAGGATAGTAATTATAGATAAACAATATAGTTATAGATAAACAGTATAGTTACAGATAAACAGTATAGTGATTGATAGACAGGATAGTGAGAGATTAACAGTATAGTGATAGATAAACAATATAGTATAGATAAGCAGTATAGTGATAGATAAACAGTATAGTGATAGATAAACAGTATAGTAATAGATTAGAAATATAGTGATAGATAAACAATATAGATATAGAGCGGTTATTCAAGAAACAATCCATGCAAGCTACAGATTTTATGAATGTTTGAGCTTTTTTGAACCGGGAGTAAAAAAAAGAACAGCCACACACACAGCATGGCTACCATCGCTTCCGTATTTTAATGACCGTATATGTCCTATTAGAATCGAAATAACGTTCAGAATAAAATGCGAATATCTCGGCCCAGGCCATGTGTAAATTTCCAACAATCTAGGGCTTCCATGAATTATTTCTTAATTAGACCATTCTCGATAGCAACGTGCTTGTTTTTTTGTTTTGTTTGGCCGTTTCAGGTATTCGGGTGCTTCATAGCTCCTTAGATCGAATCCATACCCTATATTTACTATATACGTTTTGTTGAACAGTCTATAGGATTTTTTTAGGATATAAATATAAGATATAATTGTTATTAGACTATTTGATGGTTCAAAACTCGATAGATTCGTGTTTGATTTTTTTTCTTCTGTTAAGCCTCGGTCACACCTTACCGAATAACACGAACGGACGCATAAAGCCTCGGTCACACCTTACCGGATAGCTCGAACGGACGCCAAACGAATAACTTTTTTTTCAATCCGTCCATATCCGTTGCATATCCGTTAAGCCTCGGTCACACCTTACCGGATAGCTCGAACGGACGCCAAACGGATAAAAAAAAGTTATCCGTTGACAGAATTTTTATCCCTTGGGAGTCCGTTGGTGTACTAACGGACATGTCACGAATGCCTAACGGACACACAACGTACATTGAACGTACCTGAAACGGATACGTACCGGACAGAACGGACGTCGAACGTATATATCCAACGGACGAGTACCGGATAAAACGGACACCTAACGGAAGCGTAACGGACAAAACGGATTAACAAAATATTCTGAAAATTAAAGGCAATAAACCATCTAAAAATTAAAGGCAATAAACCATGAGAAATTTCAATTGGCATTTGACCGTTTTACATCCGGTAGGCATCCGTTTTATCCGTTATCATTCCGTTAATGTCCGTTTCACATCCGTTTTATCCGTTAAGCGTCCGGTAGACGTCCGTTGGTGAACTGGTCTACCGGATCTCCAACGGATGCATAACGGACACGTAACGGATACAAAACGGACGAGTACCGTACATTAATGGACGTTCAACGGACATTTTATCCGTTGGACATCCGTTCAAAGTTTTGAACATGCTCAAAATTTTCCAACGGATAGAACGGACATCAACGGATAAAATGGACGCCTTACGAATATGGACGGACACCTAACGGATAAGAACGGACGTCTAACAGACATGAACGGATTGAAAAAAAAGTTATCCGTTAGGCGTCCGTTCGAGCTATCCGGTAAGGTGTGACCGATGCTTCAAGTGTACGTTTTATCCGTCGTCGTCCGTTCTGTCCGGTGGAAGACTTTGAGCATGTTCAAAACTTTGAACGGACGTCCAACGGATAAAATGTCCGTTTAACGTCCGTTTTGTACGGTACTCGTCCGTTTCGTTTCCGTTTTGTATCCGTTACGTGTCCGTTATACATCCGTTGGAGATCTGGAAGATAAATTCACCAACGGACTTCTACCGGACGTTTAACGGATAAAACGGATGTTGAACGGATGAGAAACGGATTCATACCGGACGTATAACGGATAAAACGGATGATGAACGGATATGAAACGGATAAATGCCAATTGAAAATTTTGCTTCATAAATGCCAAATATTGGTATGTCAGATTTCTTAAGGTTCGTGAATTCTTATCATTCATAATCGATCTTAGAGTATAGGCACGTCTTCACAATCAAGCAGCTCTTATTAAGGCCAGACACTGCTGTTTGGTGGAGTTTTGAAGACCAAACCAAAGCCAGTTACACTGCAACATTTTGAATATTTATGCGATTTACATGTTTTTTTATTGTCGCCTTTGATTTTTTCGTATATCGTGATCATTCGTTTTATCCGGTACACTTCCGTTATGTGTCCGTTTTATGCGGTACTCGTCCGTTGGATGTACGTTCGACATCCGTTCTGTCCGTTACGTTTCTGTTTCTCAGAAAAACGGCCGCGTAACGGATGCATAACGGACACACACCGAACATGCAACGTACGAGAAACAGAAACGGATGCGTGGCACAGTTCATTCTGCTGAAAATGAACTGTCTTATTTGTAATACAAAGTGCTGTGTGCAGCACAGAACATTTCAAGTACAAAATAAACATGGAATTTAATTAAAAATTTCAAGCACAAGAAAATTATGCAAATTCCATAATTAAGAACAATTCCAAATTTAAATAATAGCCTGTAATATACGCTTTGTTGCAAAGTCTATTGGTTTCCTTATAGTGTAATTGTAATTAGACCAACCAAGGGTTCAAAACTCGATAGAAACGTACTGTGTGTTTTTGGTTTTTTTTTTTTATGTTTTGCCGTTTTCGGTATTCGGATGCTCCATAACTCCTTGTATGAGTTTTGCTGCACAGTCCATATGCTTTTAAGGATATATAGATTTAATTGTAATTAGACCATTCAAGTGTTCAAAACTCGATAAAAACGTGTTTTATGTTTTTTTGATTTAATATTAGGTTTGGCCGTTTTCGGTATTCGAGTGCTCCATAATTCCTCAAACCGAATATGTGCCCTAATATATTTTCTATAAACGTTTTGTTCCACAGTCCATTGGCTTTTTAAGGATATTGTAATTAGAACATTAATGGGTTCAAAACTCGATAGAAATTGTCTTGGTGGTGTATTTTCATGGTACTGCTATTATAAGGTTTTTATTTTAGGAAACAACCAGTATTATATACGAAACTTTTATTCGTCCCCTACCAAAGAAGTTGACGTTAGGTTTTTGCACTCTGTCCGTCTGTCGTGCTTGTCTATGTGGCTGTCCTAATTCAGGAGCCTGTAATTCAGTAGTTGTCGTTTGTTTATGTGAATATTCCAAATGTACATATTTGTTTTTCATTCATTTTTTTATACATAAATAAGGCCTTTAGTTTTCTCGTTTGAATTGTTAACATTGTTATTTATGGCCCTTTATAGCTGACTATGCGGTATGTGTGTTGTTCATTGTTGATTGTTGAAGGCCGTACGGGTCATTTTGGTCTTTTGTGGAGAGTTGTTTCATTGGCAATCATACCACATCTCCTTTTTGTCGAGCCTGCAACTTTTGTGGCAGAAAGCTCGACATAGGGATAGTGATCCGGCGGCGGCGGTGTTAGCTCACTTCTTAAAAGCTTTATATTTTAGAAGGGAGAAGACCTGGATGCTTGATACTTTGTATATAGATGCATCATGTTACGAACTTTCTGTCAGTCACATGTCCAATGTCCTTGCCCTCATTTTCATGGTTCAGTGACTACTTGAAAAAAAAGTTAAGATTTTTTGTAATGTTCAATTCTCTCTTATTATAAGTAATTGGATAACTATATTTGGTATGTGCGTACCTTGCAAGGTCCTTCTGCCTGTCAGACAGTTTTCACTTGACCTCGACCTCTATTCATGGATCAGTGAACAAGGTTAAGTTTTCGTGGTCAAGTCCATATCTCAGATACTACAAGCACCAGGTCTAGGATATTCGGTGTATGAAAGGACTGTAAGGTGTACATGTCCAACTGGCAGGTGTCATCTGACCTTGACCTCATTTTCATGGTTCAGTGGTTATGGTGAAGTTTTTGTGTTTTGTTCTGTTTATCTTATACTATATGCAATAGGTCTACTATAGTTGGTGTATGTAATGATTGTGAGGTGTAAATGTCTAGCTGACAGGTGTCATCTGACCTTGACCTCATTTTCATGGTTCAGTGGTCAAAGTTAAGTTTTTTAGTTTTGGTCTATTTTTCTAATACTTAAGGTCAACTATATTTGGTGTATGGGAATATTTTATGATCTATATGTCGGTTACGCAGGTTTTATTTGACCTTTACCTCATTTTCACGGTCCATTGCTAAGTTTTAAGTGTTTGTGTTTTGGTCTGTTTTTCTTTATTTATAAGCAATAAGTCAACTATATTTGTTGTATTGAAGAATTGTTTGCTGTACATGTCTGCCTGGCATGGTTCATCTGACCTTGACCTCATTTTCATGGTTCATTGATCAATGTTTCATTTTCTTGGTTAATGTTGAGTTTATGTGACAGTTGAAATAAAGCTTTATATTTAGGTCTATCAAGATAGTATCAAGGATTAGTAAAGAAGGCGAGACATTTCAGTGTGTGCACTCTTGTTTATATTCGTTCAACATCCGTTTTATCCGTAAAACGTCTGTTGGAAGTCCGTTGGAAGTCCGTTGGAAGTACGTTGGAAGTCCGTTGGAAGTCCGTTGGTGAATTTATCTGTCAGACTTCCAACGGATGGATAACTGACACATAACGGATACAAAACGGAAACGAAACGGACGAGTACCGTACAAAACGGACGCCTAACGGACGTTCAACGGACAGTTCATCCGTTGGACGTCCGTTCAAAGTTTTGAACATGCTCAAAATATTCCACCGGAGAGAATGGACGTCAAGGATAATACTATAAGTTATATGGTTCGCTACTGACCCCATACGGATCCATAGAGGGTTAGTAAAATCCATAGGGGGTGAGGCCGGAGGCCGAGTCCCCTATGAATTTTATTCACCCTCTATGGATCCGTAGGGGGTCGGTAGTTAACCGTATAACGAATTTATCGGACGTTGGACTTTTTCTGCGGCGTTTTGTTGAGAAATAAACAATGAAACACAACAACATTAATAGATGACGTCGCCATTAACGCGTCATGAACCCCATATGAAACTTACTAACCCCATACGGTCTCATAGGGGGTCACCACGTGACGGTGTTTAACCAATCACAACGTGATAATTCATCTGTGGTCCGATAAGTACGCTTAACGGACATGCAACGGATATGGACGGACGTCTAACGGACACAAACGGATTGAAACAAAGTTATCCGTTAAGCCTCGGTCACACCTTACCGGATAGCACTAACGGACGACTAACGGATAAAAAATGTTATCCGTTGGGAGTCCGTTGATGTACTGACCGAATTAAACGGACGCGTAACGGGTGCATAACGGACTGACACCGGATATTCAACGTACGAGAAACGGACACGTACCGGACAAAACTGATGTTGAACGTACGTACATCCAACGGACGAGTACCGCATAAAACGGACACCTATTGTTAATTTGTTATTTGGATGGAGAGTTTTCTCATTGGCACTCATACCTCATCTTCCTATATATATATATATACGCATTTTGTTTGCTGATAGAATTTGATAGATAATACGCCAAGCGGAATAAATAGATATCAAAGTTATTCAATTTGGTGAACTTGAACAGTGAAAAGTGAAAAAAAATATTCACTTTTCAAGAATTTTGAATAATGTATAGTGAATTATGAAAAGTGAATAGTGAAAAGTGAATAGTGAAAAGTGAAAGTGAAGAGTGAATAGTGAACCGTTCACTATTCACTCTTCACTTTCACTTTTCACTATTCACTTTTCACGTACTTCAGCCCAGTAATAAATTTAAGAAATGAAAAACAAAATGACTGTCATATGTTTTAATGTGTGAAATTCTATACTCGTAGCCATGGCACTACACCAGGTTCGAGGGGTTCGTATGACCAAACCTCCCCTCCTTTGAAAACAAATAAGGACAATAAGTTCTTTTTGAATTGTAAATGTGAAAGTTGAGTATCTGCTTGTACTATAACTAAGGACCCCCCCTTTTTGGAAATATCTGGCTACGGGTCTGAATGCAATCATGCTTTAAATGTGTAATTGTTCATAACTAACCCATACTCCTTCGTGACGCAATATCCATCGGCTCTGCAGGTGGAGGTTCATTAACAAAATTGTTTACTGCATCTCGAAATGCAGTTCTCTCCCCAATTGTTGATATACCAAGCTCTTTCAGATCGTCATCTGAAAGCAGCTTGCACGTATCTAACGAATCAATACGCTGTCGTTTGAACAAATCAACCAAGGCGGTCTTCCCTATTCTTTCTAAAATTTGAACAACATCCGCCATGCCGACTTTTTTCTTTCGGATGCCCTTATGCTTTTACTTTTTATAAACGCCGAGCGTAATAACGTCCGAGAGGTCCCGTGTTCTTATAACGATGTTTTGACATAATGAAGTGTTCACATAACGTCATATGTGTTTCTTACCTCGTAATACCCATTTGACATAACGATGTATATCTTTTGGCCTAATGTAATAGAATTACGACATAATGATGTTTAAACATAACGTGAAGAAAGTTTCGCATCATGTAATGAAACTTTCACATCATGTAATGAAGTTTTCACATAATGTAATGAAGTTTTCACATCATGTAAAGAAGAATTTACATAATGTAAAGAAGAATTCACATCATGTAAAGTAGAATTCACATCATGTAAAGTAGAATTCACATCATGTAATGAAGTTTTCACATAATGTAATGAAGTTTTCACATCATGTAATGAAGAATTCACATCATGTAAAGAAGAATTCACATCATGTAAAGAAGAATTCACATCATGTAAGCAACATTTGCATCATGTCATAGTATTTTCTTATTATAAGGCAGTGATGGCGTTCCATAGTATTTGGTTTGCAGTTGTATAAGAATTGGCACATCTGATTTCCCCTGACATATCTGTGCTAACAGTTTAGCTTACTGTTCGATGTGAGTCAGATTGTGACTTGAAAGGAGAGTTGTCTCATTGGCCCTCATACCACATTTTCTTATATCTATTATACTAAAAAACACAATGTATGAACATTTGTTTTTTTTTTATATACAGATGAAGGTGTCATACCACAAATTAAAAGTCCCTATCTGTTCAAACAAATTTTACAATTTTCACAGCTTAAGTTTAACTTCATAGAAACCAGGTATATCCTGAATTGTACATGTATCAGCTTTCTTCATGCCAATTTTCATCAGGTGTTTAAAATCATATAAAAAAGAAAAGGTCTTCCGAATAGAGGTACCACTAAAAATAACCCCTAGTTTTCTGGAAATCTTAAATTAGTATACTATGGAGTGCATTAATCCTATATTTTGAATGCAACTCATAAACATGTAAATTTTAGCTCAAAATGGTCTTAATATATTTCTCTATCACCAAAAGTTTCATTTCTGCCAATTTGTTGGTTAGTTTAAGTAAACAATAACATCAAACAGTCTGCATCAAATGCACTATTTTTTGTCTGAGTAGGCCTAATTTCACATACGTTCTAAATTTGAGGGAGTAATTGGTGGTATGACACCTGAACTGACATTTTTGTATCTACCCACCAACATGGTTACCAAGGTTACAAAATGAAACACAAGAGTTTACATGGTTAATGGAAATTTATATGGCTTTTTTATGAAATATTTAGCTCCCCTTTGTTGTTTTTTTAAATTTTCGTATGAACTTATTTTGTTAAAAATTGTTGAAAAATGTCCAATTTTCACTTTTGGTGATTATAGAATTTTATTTGTTTAAAAATCAAGGCCACAGTTAAACTGGAGGCAGCCTTAAGGTAGCACAATACAAAGATTTTATAACTCCAACTCCTAAGTTTTAAAATGCTGTAACTTTCCTAATAATGCTTCAAAATTTATAATAGTGGTAGTTATGGATAGCTAACAGATTACTCTTTCAAATTAATGCAATGTTAGTATTATGCAACAATTATGTAACCAATTATGCAATTATAATGTTAATTGTGTCTAAAATATTTTTCACCAAATTTCCACTTTCAATTGAAATTAGTTCCTGCATAGGTATTCATAGAGGGTTGATTTTATTATGTGTTGTTCCTGTGACCATTATCTACAAAAGAGAGTCTCAGATTTCAGATAGAATGTGGAGAACAAATTTTACGCCTAATTAATCATTATCTTCTTTTATTATGTGGTTAGGATGTTTACACTAATTAGAGATTTATGAGAGAATAAAATGTGCTTTTCATTTGCGCCAATTGGCATTTCATTTGCGCCACAAACCATATTTCATCTGCGCCAAAAACTAAATCTTTCATTTGCGCCAATATTACAGGTAAGTACAGGTAAATACAGGTAATAATAGTATAAAAAATAAAAAAAATTAAAAGTCTTTTAATAATGAAGAAACATATTCCTCAAAAATCAGTTATCATAAAATCATACAAGTTATGCTAAAACCTCGATAAAATCATACAAGTAATGCTAAAATCATACACGCAATGTTAAAACCTGAATAAAACCTTGGTAAAATCATGAAAGTAATGTTAAAACCTTGATAAAAACAGAAAAGAAAGCACTATACACTGGAGTACATTATTGAGACATTTGTTAGCACTATAGTTAAGTTACAAGTGTTTTTTTGGTAAACCTGAAGGATTTGTCTCCATTTTTATACGACCGAAAATTTTGAAATTTGAAAAAATTTTCGTCGTATATTGCTATCACGTTGGCGTCGTCGTCGTCGTCGTCGTCCGAATACTTTTAGTTTTCGCACTCTAACTTTAGTAAAAGTGAATAGAAATCTATGAAATTTTAACACAAGGTTTTTGACCATAAAAGGAAGGCTGGTATTGATTTTGGGAGTTTTGGTCCCAACATTTTAGGAATTAGGGGCCAAAAAGGGCCCAAATAAGCATTTTCTTGGTTTTCGCACTATAACTTTAGTTTAAGTTAATAGAAATCTATGAAATTTTGACACAAGGTTTATGACCACAAAAGAAAGGTTGGGATTGATTTTGGGAGTTTTGGTTTCAACAGTTTAGGAATTAGGGGCCAAAAAAGGGCCCAAATAAGCATTATTCTTGGTTTTCGCACAATAACTTTAGTTTAAGTAAATAGAAATCAATGAAATTAAAACACAATGTTTATGACCACAAAAGGAAGGTTGGTATTGATTTTGGGAGTTTCGGTCCCAACAGTTTAGGAATTAGGGGCCAAAAAGGGACCCAAATAAGCATTTTTCTTGGTTTTCGCACCATAGCGTTAATATAAGTAAATAGAAATCTATGAAATTTAAACACAAGGTTTATGACTTTTAAAGGAAGGTTGGTATTGATTTTGGGAGTTTTGGTCCCAACAGTTAAGGAAAAAGGGGCCCAAAGGGTCCAAAATTAAATTTTGTTTGATTTCATCAAAATTGAATAATTGGGGTTCTTTAATATGCCGAATCTAACTGTGTATGTAGATTCTTAATTTTTGGTCCCGTTTTCAAATTGGTCTACATTAAGGTCCAAAGGGTCCAAAATTAAACTTAGTTTGATTTTAACAAAAATTGAAACCTTTGGGTTCTTTGATATGCTGAATCTAAAAATGTACTTAGATTTTTGATTATTGGCCCAGTTTTCAAGTTGGCCCAAATCGAGGTCCAAAATTAAACATTGTTTGATTTCATCAAAAATTGAATAATTGGGGTTCTTTGATATGCCAAATCTAACTGTGTATGTAGATTCTTAATTTTTGGTCCAGTTTTAAAATTGGTCTAAATTAAAGTGCAAAGGGTCCAAAATTAAACTAAGTTTGATTTTAACAAAAATTAAATTCTTGGGCCTCTTTGATATGCTGAATCTAAACATGTACTTAGATTTTTGATTATGGGCCCAGTTTTCAAGTTGGTCCAAATTAGGATCTAAAATTATTATATTAAGTATTGTGCAATAGCAAGTCTTTTCAATTGCACAGTATTGTGCAATGGCAAGAAATATCTAATTTCACAATATTGTGAAATAGCAATTTTTTTTTAATTAAGAGTTATCTTTCTTTGTCCAGTATAGTAAGCAAGAAATATCTGCAAGAATTTTTTTTAATTGGAGTTATCTTTCTTTGTCCAGAATCAACTTAAATCTTTGTTATATACAATATACAATGTATATTAACTTTTTACTACCAACTGATAAATTTAAATAATCTTTACCATTCAGTGATAACAAGCAGTTTTTTTTACATCTTAATATTTTATGATGTATTTAAATGAGTAGTAATTGTTGCAAACTCCATTAGATTATTTTAATTGAAATTAGTTTTGGAATAAGGGAAAGGGGGATGTGATTAAAAAATTGGGTTCAATTTTTCTCATTTGAAATTTCATAAATAAAAAGAAAATTTCTTCAAACATTTTTTTGAGAGGATTAATATTCAACAGCATAGTGAATTGCTCTAAGAGAAAACAAAAATTTTAAGTTCATTTGAATACATTCATTCTGTGTCAGAAACCTATGCTGTGTCAACTATTTAATCACAATCCAAATTTAGAGCGGAATCCAGCTTGAATGTTGTGTCCATACTTGCCCCAACCGTTCAGGGTTCAACCTCTGCGGTCGTATAAAGCTACGCCCTGCGGAGCATCTGGTTTAAAACATTTGATAACCTATATATGTGGTCATCAAATATCACAGAATTCTTTCCTCTGCCTGTCTCAGATTTGACTATGTCCATCATGACACCTCACACTGGACTGGTCATGTGAACACTATATATAATTATAACCTTAGTGACTCTCAGTTTTGTATTAGAAATGAGTATGAACTCACACATATATCCAGGGGGAGTTATGTACAAACAAAAAACAAAATAAATCGTAAATAATATTTAACTTTTCCGTTTTATTACCTGTCATACCGGTAAAATGGCGCAAATGAAGTTGTTTTTTTTGGCGCAAATGATATATAACCTTGAGGCGCAAATGAAAGGTTTGATTTTTTAAAAATTGGCGCAAATGAAATGCGCCCTGAAATACCATAGGGACAATTTAAGACACCCTTTTGAAGCCCATGATGTGTTGATTAAGATTTTGTTAAAATTTTCTGAATAGTTAAAGAGATGATACAGCTAAATTCATTCAAGTGAACTGACCGAGATTTTGGCACAAATCACATAATAATTGCATAATTAAAAATATTACATAAAAGATTAATCTTTTATCTAACTATATATACCTCATTTTTATTTTTTTTATGCATTCATAAGAAAGTTACAGCATTTTAAAGATCAGTGATTGGAAGCAAAAAAATCTTTGCTTAATGAGCCAAATTATTCATGTTTTGTTTCATTAGGGGTACCATTGTGAGTAGTAAACATTTTAGTGAGAAGTATTTCAAGTTGATCACATCAATTCATTTAAAGCACAAAGACTAGTCTAAATGGTGACAGGCATATCATTGGAGACTCATGATGCAGCTCTTTATTATTTCTACTGCAATGGAGGGATAAATGAAATTCATCAGCTATTTCTCAAAAGTTACATTATTATACATGATATATGAAGAAAAGTAAGAGCAATTCAAATAAAAAATTAATTGATGGATATATATATTAGATGGCTGTAGATTTATAAAAACAATCAAAGGTGTATGGTATTACATTAATTTGTACCACAAAACCAGGATAGCAAAAAGATTTAGAATATTGGAAACAAATATTTTTCAAACTATAAAGGAATACATTTGTTAATTATGACAAAAAGCAGCATTGTAGATATCAGCAAAATTTGGCATTACAAAATATATATATATATATATGTTATTAAATATTTTATATTGTAGACTTGGAACTGGGTGGTCTGTCCATACAGAAAAGTTTACAAAATTTAACAAAGGAGAACAACTTAGTATGGAGGAACAAGACCATATTATGAATGTTATATCAAAGTCTGAATATATAGAGCAGGTTGAACAGGAAAGAATTGGGTAAAAAATCCTTTTGTAATGTAACTCTATGATAGATTTGATGTAAAAAAAAAAACGCCAAAAAAAACCAAACACACAAATTTTTAGAAGTGGTTGTTAAATACTATACTGCTGGGGAGTTTGTCTGTTCATTTGTAAGTCCATCATGTTTTGGTGGGTTTAATTTAGCTTAACATGAACTTTTTCATATATAGACACTGCATGTACTCATAAGTCCTCGACAGGTAATCAGAATTTTATTAAAAAATTTCAGAATCTTCACCATATAATGTCATTGTACACCCAGGGCCTTCAAGAATATCAGAGCCAGCCAGACATTTTTTGTCCTATCCCAATTTAAATCCCTTATTATAAGATCTAGTAAAAAGAGGCAATCATGGTAATCAGTTGGACATCCTATAATCAATGATTGATGATATTTAACTGGAGTTTTGTCATAAACACAATGTTTTTAAAAGAAACGTAAACAATTCATCTTTCCAAGTCTGCAACATTAGTAAATTATTATCTGCTGCCTAGGTCACACTTTCACTGATTTCAAGCCGGATTAGCTATATAAGGATACGATCCGGCATCATTTGTGGCAATTTGTATTAGTCCATAGTTTTCTGTATTGAAGCCATAGTCATAGGTAGTATATATAGTACTTGTATTTATCCTTGTCAATTTTTGAATATGCACAAAATTTGACAAGGGATCAAACAACCATGGTAAACCTTACTAACCTTAAATACATACAAATTGTTTTAGTCCCTAGAGAACTATGTACTAGTTTGGTTACACCACGTATCTGTTGAGGATACACTTGGATATGTTAAGAGTTTGTCAAAAACAGCACGATTTCATTACATTACAATTCATGTAGTAGGGATCAGCCAGGGTTCTGACAGTCTGTCACTGTTAACTATGACGTAACAACACGTCAAGATACAGAATATTACTGTCCACGATAAACTGACATTAAAGGATTCTTTATAAATACTCCCTACTTATACATGTTATAGGGTCCAACAAATTCTTTGTCTTGCCATTGAGGTAAACATAACATAATCCAACATGAATGATCAACAACTGCTTCTTGTAATTATTTGGCTGTGATAGGATATTGATATGGCACAAAATGACAGGGCAGTGGTTGAGCTTCTTGATTGCACACATAGTGGTGACCAAAGCAGAGTATGAGTCCTTCATGACTGAATTTTGTGCGGACAATCCAGTTTACATTCGAGAACTTTGTAAGAATAGTCACACATAATCAAGAATTGCTACACGTGGTAGGTCTGAGGATTGGGAAGACCAACACATGGTACAGACAGAGAAATAAATAATTTATTTAACATAACATGTCAAAAATCTACAATTCACTGCCATAGAGAAATGATAAATCACAAGCTTGAGTATAGAAATGATAAATCACAAGCTTGAGTATAGAAATGATAAATGGCTTTTAATGTGGTGGTTTGTACTTTTCAGTTTCAGACCTTTCTCATTTGTACTGTTACCCTTACTAACCCTTAGTCGTACGGTAGCAAACCACTGTATATCTGCCATACATTAGCCCAGAAATGTGTCTTTGCATACTAAACCGTGTCATTTCCAAATCAACCAGCTGTGTCTCATCGTAAAAACCTGTATCACTCATGTTGCTAAATGAACCTTGTCCTTAATTACTGTGGTAGTAATGCCAAACCCTGTAGTCAAACTGTTGTTCATCTGTATCGGATCCGTATCGGACTATTGAAACTGCTTTTCCATTATCATCTGAGAGATTTAATCTGTAGTGGATCAGGCAAGGTAAAAGTGTGACCTAGGCATTAGACTCTTACCCTTGTATTTCTGTATGCATGTCTATCAGTAGGGTTGTCCCAAAATCGCTTTTATTTCTCAAACTTTAATTTGCATCAACCAAATTTTATTTTAATTTATACACAATTCTAACATAAAAACTCAGATATCTAGTTTGAAATTTTGGGTGAGGTTACTTTTAATGTTGTGGGGTTGTGATTCTTTATAATAATAAATGCAAGCATAATCATCACCTGTGTCCCACAGACTCATTCTCTTTTTATTTTACTTGTTATACTAAGATCACAAATCAATGTGCAGGAAATGCCTACTTCAGAATTCATTTTTCACCGCAATTGTATGTTTTATACTGGTAACATTCCTAAGTTATATCTCAATGAGATGAAATATAGAAATCATAAGTGGGAACCAGTATGTCAACAAATCAAATTATCTATGAATATTATATAATTCCCCAAAAGAGGCATGGTTTGACAAACAGCTGTATTTACAAAGTGCAACCTATCTCCATTGAGATAGTTACAGGATATGATGTTTCCTTTGCTTGAATGTGTGTTTATTTTGCAGTCGACTGGTTGATAAATTAGACAATATGAAGAAGAACGCCATGGGTAATGGTTCTACTCAATGTATTTTATGTGGTGATGAGTTTGGCTTACTTGGAGCTTCTCCTACTTTCTGTGATGACTGTAAATCAGTAAGTTATTTTATGTTTCATATTAGCATAGTATTTTAGATAAGCTGATTTTGGATTTTCTATAAAGGCTTAAGATATAAAAAAGGGAGATGTGGTATAATATATAGTCAATCCGACAACTCTTCATGAGACCATATGACTTAGACATTAACAACTATAGGTCATGGTATTGCCTTTGACAATGAGCAAAACCCATACCATATAGTCAGCTATAAAGGCCATGAAATGACAAATATAAAATAACTCCAACGAGAAAACTTACAACTTATTCTTTAGTACAAAAAATGAACAACAAACAAATATTGTACACAGAATGGATTTTATAGACATGGAGACTCAGTATTGCAGACTGTAATCAAGAATGTTCAACCCTATAGGTACAACATAGCTACAGATAATATGATATGTCTTTATACGTTAATAAAAATTTCCAATCCCAAATATCTTCATTTGTGAATAAAATTAAAAATATTTTGATTTTCTATATTTCTTTAACATCCACTTCTTGTTTTCTGATTCTTTTGATGATAATAATGAGTGGTATTGCTTTACACAAAAAACCTGCATCTCCTGGTTTAATACATAGAACCATACCAAGATCTAAATACATATCCTGACATATTGTGATACAAAGTTCTTGACATCCACATCAGTAAGGTAGATGTTGACTAGTTGTAGGGAACCTTATCTGTGGCATCCATCATCCATTATTTACACACACAATTTCTATTTCAGGCTGTTTGTGTAAAGTGTGGCATAGATACATACAACAGTAATAAACAACCTCTGTGGCTCTGTAAGATTTGTAGTGAGAACAGAGAGGTATGTAGAGTAAAGAATATTTTAGAGACTTGACCTCCTGGTTATGTCACTAAGTTTATACCAAATGAAGTTTTGAGACTTGTTGGTGTTTAGCTCACCTGACCAACAGCTTCAGTGTGAGATTTTGCCTTTACTTGACTACCTCTGTCTTCGTTTCTGAGCTTTTAAATGAAATCTTATCTTCTGAAACTAATAGAAAAAATTGACCTCAACTCACATGGTATCATTCTAAGGTTATCTAGTTAAAAATGTCTGGCATATTATTAATTAACTAATATGGTACCATCATTGCTCAATGTTGTGATATTAACCTGGGTACTCTATATGGAATCATCATTACTTATTTTTTTCTTACTTAATAATTATAATGATTTCACCATTATTATTTAATGTGGTTGTGTCATAGGACAATGTGGTTTTGACATTTTAAATACCCGATGTATGTGTAGTTTTAGGTAATGTGGTTGTGTCATAGGACAATGTGGTTTTGACATTTTAAATACCCGATGTATGTGTAGTTTTAGGTAATGTGGTTGTGTCATAGGACAATGTGGTTTTGACATTTTAAATACCCGATGTATGTGTAGTTTTAGGTAATGTGGTTGTGTCATAGGACAATGTGGTTTTGACATTTTAAATACCCGATGTATGTGTAGTTTTAGGTAATGTGGTTGTGTCATAGGACAATGTGGTTTTGACATTTTAAATACCCGATGTATGTGTAGTTTTAGGTAATGTGGTTGTGTCATAGGACAATGTGGTTTTGACATTTTAAATACCCGATGTATGTGTAGTTTTAGGTAATGTGATTGTGTCATAGGACAATGTGGTTTTGACATTTTAAATACCCGATGTATGTGTAGTTTTAGGTAATGTGGTTGTGTCATAGGACAATGTGGTTTTGACATTTTAAATACCCGATGTATGTGTAGTTTTAGGTAATGTAGTTGATTCATAATAAGGAACTAATTTAAATGAAATAATTATAACTTTGGAATATGAACCAATGACCTTATTTGTTGTTTCTCATTTCTTAAAGATAAAACACTATTTATTATATGAATCTTTGATTAGAAGTATAAATATAATACAAAACGCAATCTTTTATAGTTTTGATCCATTTTATGACTGTTCAACAGGAGTGTAGTTAGTGTGTATTTCTATGTATGCTTAAAAGCAGAATTGATAAAAAAAAAAAATGATGACTAAAATTATATTTGATTGTTTTCAATATGTCTGTCTTTAAAGATAATACATTTTTAATGCATGAGAACTCTTTTGTGTGATCATATATTGGTATCACATCGTTGTCGTCCTCGTCAGAAGACATTTGGTTTCCAGACAATAACTTTGGTAAATGTTAAAAGAAATTTATACACGAGGTTTATTACCACAAAAGGAAGGTTGGGATTGATTGGGCTCTTGAGAACCTAATATTTATGGTTCATTTGGCAATAAAAAGTTTTTGTGTTTTGATCTGTTCTCCAATTATCATGTATAAGCAATAGATCACCTAATTATTTGGGGTATGGAATATTTGTTGTGGAATATCTGAAAGTCTAGATCTGATGGGATATATCTGACCTTGACCTCATTGCCATGGATCTTTTTAAATGTTAAGTTTATGATATACATATATAATTGTATTAAAACAGTCTTTAAGACTTTCAATAAAAAATCAATGGTCAGTAATACAGGCTAGTCATGTCAGAGTGTGCACTATATATTGTGAACTCATTTTTAGAGAATTTGCCTCTAATCTTTGAAAATATGATAAATAGGAAAAAACTGTTAATAGCAAAAATGATAGGTATACAAGATCCATTTAATACAAACATGACAGAAATCTTTGGCTTACTCCTAACTAAAGTTCTTTTTTACTACCTTCAAGTATCTTGTGAGTTTTGCCTATTATTTAAATTTGGGATGTGTGAGGGATTGGTAGCCTCTCTTTTTTAATCTTTAAGCATGAACACACATATATATATATTTAGTTCATGTTGAAGTTCAGCAAGATTTAAGAAATCTAACTTTTGTTTTAACTTTTATAATTCTTTATTAATAATTTAAGGTATGGAAAAGATCTGGAGCATGGTTTTTTAAGGGTATACCAAAATATATCCTTCCAGAGAAAAAGACAGGACCCTCTAAATATGCAGTTAGTAGATTGGGACAAGAGACCAGAGGGTCTATTAAAAGTAGACCTGGATCAACCAGACAATACAATACTTGGAGTACAGGTAGACCAAACCAGGGTAAACACAACTATAATATGATTTTTATTCCCCCGCTGTATCAGAGGGGTCATTAAGTTTTTCCCTTATCTGTCTGTACATTTGTACGTATCTAAATTGTTCTCTTAATTTAAGTTTGAATTTTGATGGTGTCTCTTTAACTCTTCTAGAGTTATGCCTCTTTATAAATGGAAAAATTGCAAAAATTTTAGTTTCAGTTCTCTAACTCAACCAAAAGTTATGAGACTAAAACATTTGTTTATTATCACAAAATACAGATATTAAAGTTATGCCCTTCTATAAATGGAAAAATTGCAAGATTTTTTTGTTTCCAATTTATAACAAGCTTGCCTCAATTATATGTTATGAAACTTATATAAAATGCTTGTTACCATAAAACAAAGATAAAGTTTGAATTTTGGTGGTGTTGCATTCACTGTTGTTGAGGTTTTTTATACGACCGCAAAATTTGAAAAAATTTTCGTCGTATATTGCTATCACGTTGGCGTCGTTGTCTGCGTCGTCGTATTAATACTTTTAGTTTTCGCACTCTTACTTTAGTAAAAGTGAATAGAAATCTATGAAATTTTAACACAAGGTTTATAACCACAAAAGGAAGGTTGGGATTGATTTTGGGAGTTTGGATCCCAACATTTTAGGAATTAGGGGCCGAAAAGGGCCCAAATAAGCATTTTCTTGGTTTTCGCACAGTTATTTTAGTTTAAGTTAATAGAAATCTATGAAATTATGACACAAGGTTTATGACCACAAAAGGAAGGTTGGGATTGATTTTGGGAGTTTTGGTTCTAACATTTTAGGAATTAGGGGCCAAAAAAGGGCCAAAAATAAGCATTATTCTTGGTTTTTGCACAATAACTTTAGTTTAAGTAAAAAGAAATCTATGAAATTTAAACACAAGGTTTATGACCACAAAAGGAAGGTTGGTATTGATTTGGGGAGTTTAGATCCCAACAGTTTAGGAATTTGCGGCCAAAAAGGGGCCCAAATAAACATTTTTCTTGGTCTTCACATTATAACTTTAGTATAAGTGAATAGAAATCTATGAAATTTAAACACAAGGTTTATGACCATAAAAAGAAGGTTGGTATTGATTTTGGGAGTTTTGGTCCCAACAGGTTAGGAATTTGGGGCCCAAAGGGTCCAAAATTAAACTTTGTTTGATTTCATCAAAAATTGAATAATTGGGGTTCTTTGATATGCTGAATCTAACTGTGTATGTAGATTCTTAATTTTTGATCCCGTTTTCAAATTGGTTTACATTAAGGTCCAAAGGGTCCAAACTTAAACTTTGTTTGATTTTGACAAAAATTGAATCCTTGGGGTTCGTTGATATGCTGAATCTAAAAATGTACTTAGATTTTTAATTATTGGCCCAGTTTTCAAGTTGGTTCAAATCGGGGTCCAAAATTAAACTTTGTTTGATTTCATCAAAAATTGAATAAATGGGGTTCTTTGATATTCCAAATCTAACTGTATGTAGATTCCTAATTTTTGGTCCAGATTTCAAATTGGTCTACATTAAGGTCCAAATGGTCCAAATCATAATGTGACATAAACCTATGCTGTGTCAACTATTTAATCACAATCCACATTTAAAGCTGTATCAAACTTAAAAGTTGTGTCCATACTTGTCCCATCTGTTCAGGATTCTACATCTGCGGTCGTATAATGCTGCGCCCTGCGAAGCAACTGGTTTAAAACTGGAGCTATCTTTCTTTGTCCATAAAAGTAGTTGAATCAATTTTTAACTACAATTATTGGCAAAGGGAAATAACTCGATTTTTGAAAATTAATTTTATCAATTTCATCAACTGCAACCAATGCACTATTTATAAATACAATGTTCACTGAAAAATTTAAACAATCTTTACCCATCGGTGCTTACAAGCACTTGTATTAATGTTTCTTATATAGATATAGGAAGATGTGGTGTGAGTGCCAATGAGACAACTCTCCATCCAAATAACAATTTAAAAAGTAAACCATTATAGGTTAAAGTACAGCCTTCAACAGGGAGCCTTGGCTCACAACGAACAACAAGCTATAAAGGGCCCCAAAATTACTAGTGTAAAACCATTCAAATGGGAAAAACAACGGTCAAATCTATATAAATAAAACGAGAAACACGTATATATTACATAAACAAACGACAACTACTGTACATCAGATTCCTATATGCTTATATAACTATGGAAATGATTTGTTCATCTCATTCTTGGTCAATAATCTATTTATAGTTTTCTATTTCAACATGATAACAAGGGGTGTTTAAATTGTGAAGGAGTTTATCTTTATTCAGAATCTATCGTATACAGCATACCATAACAGCAAGAATTGTAAAGATGTAAACAATATCTCATCCCTAGGAAAAATAATAGATTTATACTTGTGACCAGTAAGAGACCAAAGTACTCCAATCACCTCATTATCATTAATTGTTTTCAAGTTCAGAATAATTTGAAATATAGTCAAAGATATGAATAAACACTTTAAAGGGAAAGTAGAAAAATACCAAAATGATGCATAAATTTAAAATAAAAAATGTAAATCATGTGATTTGGTTGTTGTTCTATTTTGGTTTATTTGTACCTCCATTGAGAGTGCTAAAATTGAATACACAAAAATAAAGCAAACACTAAAAATTGGATCACATATGTGTACAACAATATCATTATGTTAATTGTTGGGGAAAATATTTTATGTTACTATATCATCTGTATATATTTACAATTGAATAAACATTATATTCTATTTAAAAAGTGATTTTAATTGTTTCACATTTAATTTCATATTTTCTTTCGGCTTAGAACCCCAATATAAAAAAATGTATATGAAATGGCATGCATATCTGATTCCCTTATTAAGTTTTTTTGCTATGTTTCTAGTTTGAGTTGGCCAGTGATATTTTGTCAATAAATGCACTCAGGTAAATAAAGGCAAATATAAATGAGCTTGCTCACTTCTATTATTCCAAAATTAAACACATCAATTGGACGACGCACCAAAATTACATTCACCAAATTAAAACCCATGCCTTCAAGAGAAAATTGCCAAAATATCCAAACCCTAAAATTAAGTAATTGATCCTTATATACATTTTATTTATTTTATAGCCAATAATGATGAGAGCAGTGAGCAGGAGTCCACAAGTGAATCAGAGGATGAGATCAGTATTGGTAAAAAGAAAACAGGAAAGATGAGGGATTCAGGTAAAAATTATAAAATTGTTACATTACTCAATTTGGCAGATGGGAAAATCTCAAACAGAATAATTATTTTCACACATTTGAAGGTATTCAATTCCTACTGGAAATTGAATATTTAAGAGTAATTATCATATACCTATTTTATAAATGTTTTGACAAATTTCCATAGGTTATTCAGAGCTTCTAATGTTTTTTAACTAACTACCTTCAACCAAATGGTATGAAACTTATACACAATGCTTATTACCATAAAACACAGATCAAGTTTGAATTTTGAGGGCTTCACTTTTACAGTTCAAGATGCTTATTATCACTAAACATCATTTTTACCGTTCTAGGATTATGCCCCTTTACAAATGGAAAAAAAACCCTGAATTTTTCTTTCCGTTCTCTTCAGTTTGTTACAACTAAATGTTATAAAATATATATTATAATGCATATTATCACATAGCCTTTGATTTTAAATTTTGGTTGTGTCACTTTTACAATTCTTGAGTTATGTCCCTTTATAATGGTATATGCCTAGAAAGGGCATCATCTGTATCCCTTTGGACACAGTGGCTTTTTATTTTTAAGCAGTTAATCTGCATTATGCGAGCACCCTAGATTTATGCTCTACCCAATAAATGCTGAAATATGTGCCACTTTTATTATCTGGCTGGTTATCATGTTATTCATAACTAATTGGACACTTTTTTCATATTTTTTATTCTGGAATATAAAAAATATTATCATGAAAACCTTAAATGGTCGTTGAATTTCCCAAAAGTTTTGAAGTTGTACATAGGAAGTAGTGCTCGATAGAAATTCTTCTATAGTTCATTATCCCCTGTGCTGTTGGCTAAGATGTCAAAGAACAATTGTATGAAATATTTGATCGGCAAAAATCTATAAAGATGAGTCGTTTACATTTCCTAAATGGCAAAAGTCTAAGGAATATTGTTTTTCATTGATACGTATTACATACGTCAGTAGTCTATTAATCAACTGATATAAGTTGGCGGCAATTTCAAATTACAATGTAATAGAAGACAAAATTTACGTACCTTTTAAATTAGTCTAAGACATCATACTAAAATTAAACTAAAAACTAACAAGAAATTAGAATTAAAAAAAAATGTACAAAACAATTATGAAAAATAAATATGATATACAGCAACAATCACCACATTAGTGGGTCCTCACTATGGACAGGTACATACAGAATGTGGCGACTTTACCATCTTAACTGGCACAAAACTCTCCCCTAACATAGGACAGTGTATGTGCATAATCTCAGACATTTAATCTTTATAAATATAAATAAAAAATAACTTTTGAAAATGGTAGGATACTGTAGGATTGCATAACATACACATTACTGTACAAGCATTATTTGATACTTTAGAAATAGCTGAGAACAATGCCTGAGATAATATTTTGACTCTTTCTTTACTCTATTCATCTGAACTTGGCCAAGTTTGCCTTTGGGTTTTTGATTAACTGCCTATAGCACCCTTTGGTGCTTTGATTATATCTGGTACCTAAAGCCCATTAAAGGCATTTAATCAAAATATTATGATTGCACAGAAATACAATACTTGGTTTAACTTCCCAAATAATATTGGTTGTGGTTAAATATGTACTATAAATTTTTTTTTGGGAAATACACAAATTGTTTTTGGTACGCCTACGACAAGGTCTCAGAAAATAAGAGAATTTCATGCATGCATATTACATAGTACTGTGGATTCATTAATTTTCGTTGGTACCAATTTTCATGGATTATGGGAAACGTACATGTTTGTGGATATTTAATTTCGTGGTTTTGACATAGTTTGTATGTACTTAATTATAATCATGGAACCTTTGATAACTTTAGTATACAAGCCTACAGGAGATTTGTTATTCATTGAATATTAAAATTCCTTGTTCATCTGTACCCACAAAATCCACCAAACAATTTAAATGTTTATCTAAATACAAATTCCTTTAAAATTGTATCCAAACTTTGGCACAACCACAAATCACTTTAATATTCACAAAAATGCAAGGTTTTCGCAAATCAAGAAAGATTGGTACCCATGAAAATTAATTGATCTTCAGTATCTAGTATGAATTTGTATTTAATTTCCTTGTACATCAAGAAACATAGACCCTACTTTAGGTAAAACAAAACATATGGGTAAAATGATTTTTTTTTTATTTTGAAAAGAACATTTAATGGAATTTTTAAGCCGCTCATTTTTTATATAGAAAAGCATAAATAATCATAGATGAAAGATTTAAGCAAACAATTATAGGTGAGTGATCTAGGCTCTTGAGAGTCTCTTGTTCCAGTGTACAAGCTTTAGTAACCGTGTAACCTCAAGTTTCCAAAATATTCTATAAAAACACCAAATAAAATAAGAATTGTGCTTTGAGACACATACCTTGTTTCTTTGAAGTTAAACATAAGGCAATATAGGAAGAAAACTGTAAAAATTTGATTCTGAATTGGTGGTCTGATACTGCTAATAAATTGAGATACCTGACATTTGAAGTTAGATAGCTACTGCCAAGAAAAATAATAAGGTAGTGGAATTAAGCTAATCAGTGCAATTAACACATCACCCAAGGCAGATATGCATCAAACAATACTGGATGTATAAATCCTTTATACCAAAATTATATCCACCTAATGTATGTTTAATCACTAACTTTGGTCAATGTATGTTTAATTCCTGTAAGAATACATTCTTAAATGTTTTATTTTTTTATAGAGAGTGACAACATAAGTTTAGCAAGTTCAACAAGTGGGCAGTATTATAATCATTCCAAAGAAAGCAGACCTAGTAATGCAAGCAGTACATATGGTGGACAAATGAGTGCAACAGAAAGTAGCCGAGGAGATGACCCTCATGATTCATCAGATAATGAGAGTACCCGAGGTAATGGTCCCACTTTCTTAAACATCTGTACAACTACAGATTATACCTTAAACAACATTTTATACCTATTGTGATAAAATACCTTTTTTTTTTACATTGAAGAAACAAGAATTGCTTTCTACTCAATATTTCGTAAAACAAATTCAGTGCATTTCTACAATATCATTCAAAATTTGAATTATAGTAGATTTTATAATGCCACTGCTATTAATTTATTTCTTTGTCATTCAAACAATCTTAAAATTAAACAGTTTGAGTGAATTTATTGCTTTGGTTAAAATTTCATGAATAACAATTTCATGAAAAACAATCAAAATAGAAGGGAAGTTAATTACTTATTTTGTGGACTCCTATATAAAGAAAATGATTCTCCTCTGCTACCAAAAGGTATTAACAGTTTTATGAGAGAATACAAGCCATATGTAATCACTGAATAAAACTGGCCAAAAAAAAATGATGAAAATAGTTCAATGTCTTCTGCAGTTAATTGTACTATTAAACCTTTCATGTTCTAGATAATATAATCCCAGAAGAAAATGTTCAATACTGGTTAGGTATTTGACTATTCGACTGTAAAACTTATTTGACTTACAACGGGTTGGGGTGTTGAGATGTAAGGATAACAGTGAAATCTATTTTTTCAAACTGGTAATTTCACGAAACACACCTGTTGAATTTAAAGCCAGACATATATTACTGTCTTTTCATGTGCTCATCATTAATAAATTATATATAGAAACATTTGAAAAATCTATATTTATTTTTTGTACTACCTTTTTTACATCTAGGAATTCCTAGCTTCATACTAACAACAAGGTTCATGTATTGTAAAATCAGAAATTATTGTGGTGTTTTATTAATGCGACATTGTCTGGTTCTCAATGGTAAAAACTTGTATACATATTTCCTTCATGAAATTGTTGTAATAGATTGCATTAATTATATTTCGCAGTATGACAGTGGTCAATGATTTGCAGGAATAAATTCACATATAAATTCCTTAATTTAGAGAATTAAAATTTGTTTTGTGAACATGCTTGATTACAGATTAAAACTACAAATTAAAGTTACCTGCATGAGTGAATTTTTTGTACACTCAAAGAACAATTTTGTATAATTGAATTTTGGAAACAATTTGATACTTTCTAAGAACATTTGTTTTGACGAGATGTATAACAATACAATATTATTTTCTCATGTTTGTAGGATGAGTAACCTCTCAAAGCATTTTTTTGTTTTATCCCTGACCTTATATCCATTGAAACATTTGTCATATTTGTTCTCAAAACTACAAACAAAGCTTCATGTTAACATGCTATTTGTGTGATGTCATCAGTTATTAACTTTTTGCTAGCAGAATACCCAAACACAAACACACACAAGAAAGAACACCATAACCTCAACTTTATTCCAGAAACTTCAAACTTCAGACAAATGCTTGAGTGAGAAATTCAGTTTGAAACTAGCTGCATAAGGCATTTGATTTTTTTTGAAAAAGACAATATTTGAAATCAGAATTATATTATCTACTCACAATGATAAAATGTTTGGTAAATTAAATTTTCTTACATTACTGATCTATATTAATCACTAAGAAGGCGTATCAAACAATTCTTCAATGGAGCTAAATTAGATGTAAACAACGTTTCACAAAAAAAATTATATAACTTTATTCAATTATTAGGACTAAAGTAAATTAGCTAAATCTACTTATTTTATTAGGAATTTTTATGACAATAGATAAACATGCTTGTTGTTCAGTGAGCCAAGGCTCCATGTTGAATGCCGTACTTTGACCTATAATGGTTTACTTTTATAAATTGTTATTTGGATAAGGAGTTGTCTCATTGGCACTCACACCACATCTACCTATATCTATTCATATTGTTAAAGAAAAAAATATTTAATAACCTCAGCCGAACTAAAACCATCCTTAATATATTTTTTTTTAATTTATTGAATGCTCCTGTTGACCATGTAGATTAAGCAACATGACCCACTATTAAATAAAAATAAAATAGACCTTCAAATAATCCAATATCTTAAATATTTTATGTGATTGAGATCCATACTTTTGGCAAGAAGTATGTATATTTTTGCCTATAAGTATTATGGTTGATTATCTGCACATCAAGTATGGCTACAGTGTAGTTATGAATAAATAATAACAAAATGTTATTTGGCTGATTCAATAAAAATGAATGTGTATTATAAAGTAGTCAAATGTTACATATAATAGTTGCCCAGGTTAACTTATTTTCAGTTTATTAACTCAGTTTATGCATTGATGTAAGGTCTCCTAGGCATTATGGCTGTGATCAAGTAATAATTTTATAATGTGGTGATAAATTATTGAAGTTTCTTTATTGAAGATTCCACTTTTGAAATTATAGCTATTAGCCTTGAAAACTACGGTTTTGATTTGTCATGCAAAACGAGTTAAACTATAAAGAAAATCACTTGTTTTTAAAGCAATGTTATACAATTATTTTCTTGATAACAGATAAGCTGCTAAAAAAACATATAATACCATTTTTGGTACACATGACAGAAAGTGTTGAAAGTCATTAATTTAAGTTTGTCAACTCAAAATCAAATTGTGCAGTCAAAATGTTATAACTATTCAAGATACTTGTCAATGAGACAGCAACCCAACAACACAAATAGCCAAGAAGACTATTTATAGCTCTTAATTGCTGAATTGAAAAAAATAGTTGTGAAAAAAACCCAAGTATAAAAAAAAAGATTTCTATCAATGAATTTCACTGACCCATAAAACAGCATACAATGAAAGAGTGTTTTTGATTACTAAACACAAGTTCAAGTGTTATAGCTGCCATCCTACACTCTAATAGGACTGTATTTGACAGATTGGTAATTATTTTGCCTGTTTTATCAAATGCTATATATAGGTTTAATAAGGTTCGTGTTTGGTGTTCAACATGATCATCAACATATTTTATAGACTCTCACCAAGTTAGTTCTAGGGGAGAAGGTTTTCTAAATAGTTAATAAGACACCTTTATGTCGGGTGAAGTAATGTAAGACTTGTTATGTTGTAAGGTCAGACATTGATATTGTTTTGCCAGGTTGTATTTAAAAAACAAATGCATGTATTATATATTGCTTATACTTCTGAAGCTGAATTGATATCTTGAATTTTCATCCTTCATTACAACATTCCATTGAAGTATTAACATTCTAACAATTCTTATATAATGATAACTTATGTTTTGATTTTAATATCCCTAGATAATTTGAAAAAATAGAACACATGTTATCCCTGTTAACCCACTTCTTTAACTCAACAATGAGTAATAAGGGGATTTCTTCAAATCAACATGTGTATAATCAAGAAGTTAACAGGCATGACAAGGAATTTACTATTTTCAAGAATTGTCTGAAAGAAATTACTTAAAAGAGGATGAAAATTAAAGAATCAATTTAAAATGTCTGCATTCCTGCATGAATATTTATATCTCATTTCCATGGTTATGGCTGTTTATTAACAATTCTTTCCTTTTCTAACCAGGTACCTCTTCTGTTCCTCGTCATTACTCTTCATCCAATCAGCAAAGAGACAGTACACGCTATAGATATCACTGACCAATCATCTGCCCTGTAGCTTCCATGCCTGGTGTCTGCTTTTTGGACTTCCTTTATGTAACATGCATATTATTTATATATTTACATTAAATGTAACATGTAATCCTTTTAGCTACCCTGGCACAAAATGCCAGAATGAGAAAGTGCAATCACTTGGCATCCTTTAACATTAGTCTGTCTTTCTTTTTCTCTCAAAAAACATTTAGGGGGATTATTGGAGTTGCCAAAATTTAGTCAATGTGCCTCTGCAGCAAGTTCTAAGGAATAATGGATGTGATGTTCATAAGCATATTGAAGGAAGGAAAATAATTCCCCCTAAGATGCAGAGGTTAAATAAAGACAACAGTAGTATACCATGGTTCAAAATCTGCCATATTCAAAATCAAATGAAACTTTAAAAAAATTAATATGTTTTATACACTTAAATGACTAATTTTTACTATAAACTAAGTGAAAACATACTTTCCTGTTAAAGAACATCCTTTATATTATTTAAAACTTAATATATGTAAAAAAAAAAAACATGATGAAAGAATGTAAACAAACATGCACTAGATGTTAAATAGTAATATCTGGTTCTTGAAGTTCAAATTAAGTACACCAAATCATTTAACACTTTTAAGAGAAAGTTTTAACATGTTTAACAAATTAAATAACATGGAAAATATTTTTAAAAAAGTATCATGCTTCTATCTACTTATTTTCCCTCTGCTTCACATCCTCTGTGTTGATTGTTATCAATTTCTCTATGATATATCTGCAACACACTCAAGAGTTAATTACCTTGTGATAAACAACCACTAGATTGAATATATAATTTGAGGATAATGAATTATAGATTGGTAATAAATTTAAGAAAAATTATACAAGACCCTGTTTAGTACATACATTCATGCATTGGTACAATAATATTGATAACATTATAATGGCAAGAAACTGGTATTCATAGGATTCAGTGACTTTAATTATTCAAATCTAAAGTTTATCTCTTCTATTAAATGACCAATAATCATTTATTATTGTTCAAGTTGTGTATCTCAGGAATTGTAACATTAGGGTAGAATTACAGTACATTTCATACTTAAATTTCCTCACATTCAGATATAATTTACATCAGAATTGTGAGTTGACTTCTTATACATGTTATAAGAATTATTGCCATTAAATTACAATTTTTTTTTTGCATTATTGACAATTATTTGAAAAATTATAATAGATGAAATAAATAGAAAATGATCCTCAATACAAGATCTAGAATTAAAGAATATTGCTGAATTGTTGGTCATTGTTTATTTTTTGCCATTTCATGAAATACAAAGATAAATATTTAAACAGGGGAATGATGAAAAAGACAAGATCCATGTATATATCAATATGGCTCAAACATTCAGTCAGTTCCTTATTGGAGTTATTGCCCTTACTTTATGATATTTACCATTTGTTTTTTGTTTATTATCTTGAAAACTAATAGACAGATAGAAACTTTAAAAAGCAAAAATTAGTAAGATCTACAAAATATCTAAATTCTCAAATTTCTCAGAAAACTTTTTATGGGACCTTTTGCATTTTATCGATAAGTTTAAAATTTGTTTGGGAAACCTTGGTAAATAAGAAAAAATTGTAAACAATTCAAATAATCTTAAGTTTTGAATTATATTCTAGACTACAATGTTGAAGTTTGCCAAATGTATTTAGGTGAGAGACAGAGGCTCTCTAGACTCTCTAGTTTATATTATTTTTCATTTATTGTGTCAATTTATGTATGAGTAAACATTTGTAATCAAAGTGCCAGTGTGTTCCTCAAAATTATTGCTGGGTTGAAGTGTGTTTATATAGGGTAATTTTAAGATGACTTCTTATTGGATGTTTTCATATCTTACAATTTGCTACATACAAATATAAGTAAGAAAAGTAACAGATCTGAATTTTATTAGATTTAAGATTATTTATGCTTTTCTGAATCCATTTTGAAATAAGAAAATCATTTGGAAAGATTATAATCTGAGTTGGCAGAAAAGCCTACTCACACAATACAATATATTTTACCATTTGTAACTGGTGAATTTTTCACCTGCTTTCACATATCTTGTAAAATATAAATGTTATTTTTGCTCATGCAACATAGGCATTCCAATGTTTTCAAATAAGTCACATCACTGGAATTGTCAATTGACTATTTGAATTATTATATATAGAGGAGCATAAGCTACCAATTTGGCAAAAAAGTAAAAGATTTTTTTTCCCAAACATTAATAAAAGCAGAATAATGACATAATTTTTGTTATTAACAGTATAGATCTGGTTGGCTCAATATCGTCTAAATAAGTAATAAACATCTCTGTATGTAATTAGCTTGAAAATAATAATTCTGATTCGAATTTGTATTCATCCAAAGTTCAATTAGACATTAAGTGGAGATGGTCATGTATAGGTTAGCATTCATTAAAAATAAAAATAAATGTCAAACAAGAGAGACTATAGCAATAACCATTTCGTTTACTTATCTGTTCCATAAAAAATATTCTTATACAGGTAAAATAATGGTTTATATAAAATTTTAACCTTTATCATGCAAGCATACAGACCTAGAAAAAAATATGATTGTATGTGCTTTATGCTACATATAATTATTTTCATGTTTATATCAGGGTAATTCACTGTTGGCAGTCTTCTGATGTCATTTCAATTGATAATAAGATGGCGTCCAGTCAAAAATATGCACGAAATGACTATATGTTATAGTAGGTCAATTCTTTGTCATTGTATCTTTTATACTTTTTTTGTAATTTTGATAAATGTTGTAGTATGTTCTAAATAAAATGTGAGATTTGGATCTTTGAACTTGAAATTGACAACTAGCTAGTGCACTTTTAAATCAGTATTTTTAACATTTATTTTCATTTTGTTCAAATAAGTTGCAAACAATTCAAGTTAAATTAATTTGAATAATAGTATGCTTAGTTTAATATGACCACAAAATTTGAAAATGTTTTGGTCGTGTATTGGTATCACCTTGTCTGCGTCATCTTCATAGATGGTTGGATTGATTTTTATACGACCGCAAATTTTGAAAAAATTTTCGTCGTATATTGCTATCACGTTGGCGTCGTCGTCGTCGTCGTCGTCGTCGTCGTCGTCGTCGTCGTCGTCGTCGTCGTCGTCGTCGTCCGAATACTTTTAGTTTTCGCACTCTAACTTTAGTAAAAGTGAATAGAAATCTATGAAATTTTAACACAAGGTTTATGACCATAAAAGGAAGGCTGGTATTGATTTTGGGAGTTTTGGTTCCAACATTTTAGGAATAAGGGGCCAAAAAGGGCCCAAATAAGCATTTTCTTGGTTTTCGCACTATAACTTTAGTTTAAGTTAATAGAAATCTATGAAATTTTGACACAAGGTTTATGACCACAAAAGAAAGGTTGGGATTGATTTTGGGAGTTTTGGTTTCAACAGTTTAGGAATTAGGGGCCAAAAAAGGGCCCAAATAAGCATTATTCTTGGTTTTGGCACAATAACTTTAGTTAAAGTAAATAGAAATCAATGAAATTTAAACACAATGTTTATGACCACAAAAGGAAGGTTGGTATTGATTTTGGGAGTTTCGGTCCCAACAGTTTAGGAATTAGGGGCCAAAAAGGGACCCAAATAAGCATTTTTCTTGGTTTTCGCACCATAGCGTTAGTATAAGTAAATAGAAATCTATGAAATTTAAACACAAGGTTTATGACTATTAAAGGAAGGTTGGTATTGATTTTGAGAGTTTTGGTCCCAACAGTTAAGGAAAAAGGGGCCCAAAGGGTCCAAAATTAAATTTTGTTTGATTTCATCAAAATTGAATAATTGGGGTTCTTTAATATGTGTATGTAGATTCTTAATTTTTGGTCCCGTTTTCAAATTGGTCTACATTAAGGTCCAAAGGGTCCAAAATTAAACTTAGTTTGATTTTAACAAAAATTGAAACCTTTGGGTTCTTTGATATGCTGAATCTAAAAATGTACTTAGATTTTTGATTATTGGCCCAGTTTTCAAGTTGGCCCAAATCGAGGTCCAAAATTAAACATTGTTTGATTTCATCAAAAATTGAATAATTGGGGTTCTTTGATATGCCAAATCTAACTGTGTATGTAGATTCTTAATTTTTGGTCCAGTTTTAAAATTGGTCTAAATTAAAGTGCAAAGGGTCCAAAATTAAACTAAGTTTGATTTTAACAAAAAATAAATTCTTGGGCCTCTTTGATATGCTGAATCTAAACATGTACTTAGATTTTTGATTATGGGCCCAGTTTTCAAGTTGGTCCAAATCAGGATCTAAAATTATTATATTAAGTATTGTGCAATAGCAAGTCTTTTCAATTGCACAGTATTGTGCAATGGCAAGAAATATCTAATTTCACAATATTGTGAAATAGCAAATTTTTTTTTTAATTAAGAGTTATCTTTCTTTGTCCAGTATAGTAAGCAAGAAATATCTGCAAGAATTTTTTTTAATTGGAGTTATCTTTCTTTGTCCAGAATCAACTGAAATCTTTGTTATATACAATATACAATGTATATTCACTTTTTACTACCAACTGATAAATTTAAATAATCTTTACCATTCAGTGATAACAAGCAGTTTGTTAACATCTTAATATTTTATGATGTATTTAAATGAGTAGTAATTGTTGCAAACTCCATTAGAATATTTTAATTGAAATTAGTTTTGGAATAAGGGAAAGGGGGATGTGATTAAAAAATTGGGTTCAATTTTTCTCATTTGAAATTTCATAAATAAAAAGAAAATTTCTTCAAACATTTTTTTGAGAGGATTAATATTCAACAGCATAGTGAATTGCTCTAAGAGAAAACAAAAATTTTAAGTTCATTTGAATACATTCATTCTGTGTCAGAAACCTATGCTGTGTCAACTATTTTATCACAATCCAAATTTAGAGCGGAATCCAGCTTGAATGTTGTGTCCATACTTGCCCCAACCGTTCAGGGTTCAACCTCTGCGGTCGTATAAAGCTACGCCCTGCGGAGCATCTGGTTATGGTTATGTTCCCAACTGTTTAGGAATTAGGCACCAAAAAAGAGGCCTAAATAAGCTTTGTTGTAGTTTCCAGACAATAACTTGTGTTAAAGTTTATGAATCTCTCTGAAACTTTATCATAAGTTTCCATGCAACAAATAAAGGGATGGTTAGGATTGACTATTGGGGTTATGGCTCAAACCATTTAGGAATTAGAGGCAAAAAAGGGGGAAAGCAAGGTTTTTTTTCTTGTGAAAGGACAATAAAAATAATTTAAAAGCAGTCTAAGGGTAGTAAACCAATCCAAATTTATATATAAATATCATAATGTCTTAAGAAATGATGATTGTTTCAATAAGAATGTGGGGGGACTATTTTTTTCTCATTTCAGAAATTAGAAAGAAAATTTCTTCAAAAATTTTTGGGGTTTATATTCAACAGCATAGTGTATTGCACAAAAGCAAAAAATTTAATATAAATTCAAATTAGAAAAACCAATTTTAAGATCTTTGACTACAATTTTGTGACAGAAACCTATTATGTGTCAAATATTCAATTACAATCCAAATTCAAACCTTTAATCAACCGTGAATATTGTGTCCATTTTGGCTCCACTTTTCTGGTTTGGACATCTGTTCGTATCCAGCTGCACTCAGCGAAACAATTTATTTAAGAATTGAATGCTTCTTTTTGTAAATTTATTGGGGTGTAAAAGCGTTGATCGAAGTACATTTTGTATGAAGCGTGGAAGCTTCTAAAAATTCTAAAAATGTACGCACGGTCAACTCTTTTACAACCCTATAAAGTTACAAAAAGAAGCATTCAATACTTATAATTACATTTTTTTGCTAGGATCATGAAAACAGGATTCTTATCTAGTTTTATTTAATTCACCTGTGCACTTTATTGTGGGACCTCGTGTCATCATGCATGATAAATGTTATTGTATCATGCAATTGTTTACGGAATAACATGTGATGTGCTGTTAGCTAATCAGAATAACGCATTATAATGAAACATACATCTAATGTAATTATTAACATATAAATTATAGTGTGATCTATGTAGAAAAATAGTCTATAACATTTTGAAAACAAGTTGACAGGAGAAGAAATTTGAAATGCATTATGCTTGTACAGACAATACCATATTGGAGTTAAAACCTTTTTGTGTTTTTCTCTCCCATTCGAAATTTTACCTGACCTTGATCTCATTTTCATGTTCATTGATAAGTATTAGGTTCTTGTTATGGTAAAATCTTTATATCACACACTTTCAACATGAATTCAATCAGGAGAAGTAAAACAGCTGAGACATTACAACGTGTGCACTCATGTTAGATATTATTCTTGGAAATGATAATGAATATTTATGAGAAACTGTAGACGTATAGTACAACAAGCCAGTGCAGGTTGCATATTACCTCATTAACTCTAAAAATATTGACAAATCATGTAGAAGGAAATAATCAGTTGATTTGAAAGCCTTGTCACCCGATCAGCGATTCAGTCTCTTTCGAACCTTAAGTATTTCAGTGATATTTTGTGTTATTTTTGTATCAATGTTTTATTGTGAAGGTAGTTCCAGTAATAGAGTTACGAATGTCCCAGAATGCGAGACATTTGTATTACAATCCGGCAGCAGTGACATAAACTATGTTATTAAGATTTATAATTTTAAAGTGAAGTAGACCTGTAGGTTTCCATATCTTGTATTTGTTTGCCTATCTTACAAAATGTTCATCTGTCTTTGTTGTTGTTTGTTGTCCTTGACATCATTTTCATGGTTCAGCGACTACTTAAAAAGTATTTTTGTCACATGGATTACTTACTAATTTTTAGTTATAAGAAAACTGTATATGGTATATGGGTTCCTTGCAACGTCTACATGTCAGACAGGTTCATCTGACCTCGTCCTCATTCCATGGATCAGTAATCAAATTAAACGTTGAGTAGGTCTGTTTATCAGATACTGTAGGCAACAGGTCAACTATATTTGGTGTTATGGAACGATTGTAAGGTATTAGTGTCAGTGTTTTAGGTTTCATCTGACTTTGATATTAATTTTTATACGACCGCAAAATTTGAAAAATTTTCGTCGTATATTGCTATCACGTTGGCGTCGTCGTCTGCGTCGTCGTCTTCGTCCGAATACTTTTAGATTTCGCACTCTAACTTTAGTAAAAGTGAATAGAAATCTATGAAATTTTGACACAAGGTTTATGACCACAAAATGAAGGAGGGGATTGATTTTGGGAGTTTTGGTTTCAATAGTGTAGGAATTAGGGGCCAAAAAAGGGCCCAAATAAGCATTATTCTTGGTTTTTGCACAATAACTTTAGTATAAGTAAATAGAAATCTATGAAATTTAAACACAAGGTTTATGACCATAAAAGGAAGGTTGGTAATGATTTTGGGAGTTTTGGTCCCAACAGCTTAGGAATAAGGGGCCCAAAGGGTCCAAAATTAAACTTTGTTTGATTTCATCAAAATTGAATGATTGGGGTTCTTTGATATGCCGAATCTAACTGTGTATGTAGATTTTTAACTTTTGGTCCCGTTTTCAAATTGGTCTACATTAAGGTCCAAAGGGTCCAAAATTAAACTTCGTTTGATTTTGACAAAAAATTAATCGGTTGGGTTCTTTGATATGCTGAATCTAAAAATGTACTTAGATTCTTGATTATCCGCCCAGTTTTCAAGTTGGTCCAAATCGGGGTCCAAAATTAAACTTTGTTTGATTTCAACAAAAATTGAATAAATGGGGTTCTTTGATATGCCAAATCTAACTGTGTATGTAGATTCCTCATTTTTGGTCTTGTTTTCAAATTGGTCTACATTAAAGTCCAAAGGGTCCAAAATTAAACTTAGTTTGATTTTAACAAAAATTGAAATCTTAGGGTTCTTTGATATGCTGAATCCAAACATGTACTTAGATTTTTGATTCTGGGCCCAGTTTTCAAGTTGGTCCAAATCAGGATCTAAAATTATTAGGGCCCCGCTGAAAAGGCGGGTCGCCCTATAGTGATCAGTCTGTCCGTCCGTCCGTCCGTCTGTCCGTCCGTCCGTCTGTCCGTCCGTCCGTCTGTCCGTCCGTCCGTCTGTCCGTCCGTCTGTCCGTCCGTCCATCTGTCCGTCCGTCCGTAACACTTTCATGTCCGCTCCATATCTAGAGAACCATAATGATTTCATACTTTATACTTTACATGTATATTAACCACCACCAGAGGGTGTGTCATGATGTATGTACAACTTCCTAGGTCAAAGGTCAAGGTCAAAAACTTTGGTTTCAGTTGACAACCCTGTGTTCTTTGGTGAAGATCGTGTTCGCTCCATATCTAGATAACCGTTAT
Organism: Mytilus trossulus; assembly: GCF_036588685.1. Classification (NCBI taxonomy): domain Eukaryota; kingdom Metazoa; phylum Mollusca; class Bivalvia; order Mytilida; family Mytilidae; genus Mytilus; species Mytilus trossulus. The sequence continues at coordinate 47,309,146 of NC_086380.1, read as the reverse complement.
GATTTTATACTTAATACTTAACATGATTATTAACCAACATCCAAGGGTGTGTCATGATGTATGTACAACTTCCTAGGTCAAAGGTCAAGGTCAAAACCTTTGGTTTCAGTTGACAACCCCGTGTCCTGTGGTGAAGATCGTGTCCGCTCCATATCTAGATAACCGTTATGATTTCAAAGTTTATACTTGTCATCCATTTTAACCACCACCAGAGGGCATGTCATGATGTATGTACAACTTCCTAGGTCAAAGGTCAACGTCAAAAAAACTTTGGTTTCAGTTGACAACCCTGTGTTCTGTTGTGAAGATTGTGTCCGCTCTATATCTTGAGAACCATTATGATTTCAAATATTATACTTGACATCCATTTTAACCAACACCAGAGGGTGTGTCATGATGTATGTACCACTTCCTAGGTCAAAGGTCTGTCTGTCTGTTGGTCTGTCCATTGCTAACAAATTTGATCCACACTATATTTTGAGAGGACAGCTGTTATTATTTCATACTTTATACCTGACAAACATTTTCAACTTAACATATATATTAAATGTGTCATAATGTATGCATCCTAGGTCAAAGGTCAGTCCGTTGGTCTGTCCATCCGTTCGTTGTTCTTAACAAATTGTGTCCGCTTTACCTCTCGAGAACCGTTAATATTTCATACTTTATACTTGGTGGGTCATAATATATTGAAGGCATAATTCTAAAAATATGTGACAAATATCAATTGGGCAGCATCTTTAAACATTGTTCAAACATCAATCCATATATCCAGAAGTCACCTTAGAGTAGTCAACAATGAGTTCACATCATGCAGTCATATCACTATTATACTATGAAAGTAAGTTGAGAATATTTATCAGTTTTAACTTAAAATCTTAGATTAAAATCACATGTGAGACTATGTAATAACTTCCAAATAATGCTTCATATCAGATTATCCATACAACTTATTTACCCCACATTATTGACAGCGGGGCCCAAAGAGATGGCTCCCATCTCAATGAAATCTAGTTATATTAAGTTTTGTGCAATAGCAAGTCTTTTCAACTGCACAGTATTGCGCAATGGCAAGAAATATCTTATTGCAAAATATTGTGAAATAGCAATTTTGTTTTTAATGAGAGTTATCTTTCTTTGTCCAGAATAGTAAGCAAGAAATATCTAATTGTAAGATTTTTTTTTATTTGGAGTTATCTTTCTTTGTCCAGAATCAACTTAAATCTTTGTTATATATACAATATACATTGTATATTCACTTTTTACTACCAACTGATAAATTAAAATAATCTTTACCATTCAGTGATAACAAGCAGTTTTTTTACATCTTAATATTTTATGATGTATTTAAATATGTAGTAATTGTTGCAAACTCCATTAGAAATTTTAATTGAGATTAGTTTTGGAATAAGGGAAAGGGGGATGTGATTAAAAAAATTGGGTTCAATTTTCTCATTTGAAATTTCATAAATAAAAAGAAAATTTCTTCAAACATTTTTTTTGAGAGGAATAATATTCAACAGCATAGTGAATTGCTCTAAGAGAAAACAAAAATTTTAATTTCATTAGAACACATTCATTCTGTGTCAGAAACCTATGCTGTGTCAACTATATAATCACAATCCAAATTTAGAGCTGAATCCAGCTTGAATGTTGTGTCCATACTTGCCCCAACCGTTCAGGGTTCAACCTCTGCGGTTGTATAAAGCTACGCCCTGCGGAGCATCTGGTAAAGTAGTTAGAAATCAATTGGAGTTATCTTTCTTTGTATAGAATAGTAGTTGAATCAACTTTTTTGCACCATTACTTTAGTATAAGTGAATGAAAATCTATGAAATTTAATCAGAAGGTGTATGACCACAAAAGGACGATTGTTATTTATTTTGGGAGTTTTGCTCCTTATAGTTTAGGAATTAGGGGCTAGAAAGGGGTCCAAATAAGCATTTTTGTTTGGTTTTCACACCATAACTTTAGAATAAATAAATAGAAATCTATGAAATTTAAACACAAGGTTTATGACAATAAAAGGAAGGTTGGTATTGATTTTGGGAGTTTTGGTCCTAACAGTTTAGGAATAAGGGGCCCAAAGGGTAAAAAATTAAACTTTGTTTGATTTCATAAAAAATTGAATAATTGGGGTTCTTTGATATGCCGAATCTTACTGTGTATGTAGATTCTTAATTTTTGGTCACGTTTTCAAATTGGTCTACATTAAAGTCCAAAGGGTCCAAAATGAAACTTAGTTTGATTTTAACAAAAATTGAATTCTTGGGGTTCTTTGATATGCTGAATCCAAACATGTTCTTAGATTTTTATACGACCGCAAATTTTGAAAAAAATTTCGTCGTATATTGCTATCACGTTGGTGTCGTCGTCGTCGTCGTCGTCGTCCGAATACTTTTAGTTTTCGCACTCTAACTTTAGTAAAAGTGAATAGAAATCTATGAAATTTTAACACAAGGTTTATGACCATAAAAGGAAGGCTGGTATTGATTTTGGGAGTTTTGGTCCCAACATTTTAGGAATTAGGGGCCAAAAAGGGCCCAAATAAGCATTTTCTTGGTTTTCGCACTATAACTTTAGTTTAAGTTAATAGAAATCTATGAAATTTTGACACAAGGTTAATGACCACAAAAGAAAGGTTGGGATTGATTTTGGGAGTTTTGGTTTCAACAGTTTAGGAATTAGGGGCCAAAAAAAGGCCCAAATAAGCATTATTCTTGGTTTTCGCACAATAACTTTAGTTAAAGTAAATAGAAATCAATGAAATTTAAACACAATGTTTATGACCACAAAAGGAAGGTTGGTATTGATTTTGGGAGTTTCGGTCCCAACAGTTTAGGAATTAGGGGCCAAAAAGGGACCCAAATAATCATTTTTCTTGGTTTTCCCACCATAGCGTTAGTATAAGTAAATAGAAATCTATGAAATTTAAACACAAGGTTTATGACTATAAAAGGAAGGTTGGTATTGGTTATGGGAGTTTTGGTCCCAACAGTTAAGGAAAAAGGGGCCCAAAGAGTCCAAAATTAAACTTTGTTTGATTTCATCAAAATTGAATAATTGGGGTTCTTTAATATGCCGAATCTAACTGTGTATGTAGATTCTTAATTTTTGGTCCCGTTTTCAAATTGGTCTACATTAAGGTCCAAAGGGTCCAAAATTAAATTTAGTTTGATTTTAACAAAAATTGAAACCTTGGGGTTCTTTGATATGCCGAATCTAAAAATGTACTTAGATTTTTGATTATTGGCCCAGTTTTCGAGTTGTCCCAAATCGAGGTCCAAAATTAAACATTGTTTGATTTCATCAAAAATTGAATAATTGGGGTTCTTTGATATGCCAAATCTAACTGTGTATGTAGATTCTTAATTTTTGGTCCAGTTTTAAAATTGGTCTAAATTAAAGTGCAAAGGGTCCAAAATTAAACTAAGTTTGATTTTAACAAAAATTAAATTCTTGGGCCTCTTTGATATGCTGAATCTAAACATGTACTTAGATTTTTGATTATGCGCCCAGTTTTCAAGTTGGTCCAAATCAGGATCTAAAATTATTATATTAAGTATTGTGCAATAGCAAGTCTTTTCAATTGCACAGTATTGTGCAATGGCAAGAAATATCTAATTTCACAATATTGTGAAATAGCTATTTTTTTTTTAATTAAGAGTTATCTTTCTTTGTCCAGTATAGTAAGCAAGAAATATCTGCAAGATTTTTTTTTCATTGGAGTTATCTTTCTTTGTTCAGAATCAACTTAAATCTTTGTTATATACAATATACAATGTATATTCACTTTTTACTACCAACTGATAAATTTAAATAATCTTTACCATTCAGTGATAACAAGCAGTTTTTTTACATCTTAATATTTTATGATGTATTTAAATGAGTAGTAATTGTTGCAAACTCCATTAGAATATTTTAATTGAAATTAGTTTTGGAATAAGGGAAAGGGGGATGTGATTAAAAAATTGGGTTCAATTTTTCTCATTTGAAATTTCATAAATAAAAAGAAAATTTCTTCAAACATTTTCTTGAGAGGATTAATATTCAACAGCAAAGTGAATTGCTCTAAGAGAAAACAAAAAATTTAAGTTCATTTGAATACATTCATTCTGTGTCAGAAACCTATGCTGTGTCAACTATTTAATCACAATCCAAATTTAGAGCGGAATCCAGCTTGAATGTTGTGTCCATACTTGCCCCAACCGATCAGGGTTCAACCTCTGCGGTCGTATAAAGCTACGCCCTGCGGAGCATCTGGTTGATTATGGGCCCAGTTTTCAAGTTGGTCCAAATTAGGATCTAATCTGTACCATTCAGTGATAACAAGCACATTTTTACATTTGATATATTATGATGTATTTAAATGAGTAATTATTGTTGCAAACTCCATTAAAAATTTGAATTGAGATCAGTTTTGGAATAAAGGATAGGGGGATGTGAAAAAAAATGGGGGGGGGGGGGGTTCAATTTTTCTGATTTGAAATTTCATAAATAAAAAGAAATTTCTACAATTTTTTTTTTGAGAGGATTAATATTCAACAGCATAGTGAATTGCTCTAAGGCAAAATACAAATTTTAAGTTCATTAGACCACATTCATTCTGTGTCAGAAACCTATGCTGTGTCAACTATTTAATCACAATCCAAATTTAGAGCTGTATCCAGCTTGAATGTTGTGTCCATACTTGCCCCAAGCATTCAGGGTTCAACCTCTGCGGTCGTATAAAGCTGCGCCCTGCGGAGCATCTGGTTAAAGTTTATTGTTCAATATTAAACTTATGTGTTTTTGTCTGTTACCTGTATATTATAAGCGAATTGGCAATAGGTCAACTATACGTGATATATGTAATGATTGTAAGGTGATCATGTCTATCTGGCTGGTATATTTAAGCAGGCGACCCATTGCAGCGTGTACACGCTTTGTTGTAATAGCCAAACTTATGTTTCCTATTCCTAAACGCACATAGCCGTCTTTAATAAATGTTTCCTATTTTATAAATGCACATAGCCGTCTTTAATAAACATAATGAGGTGCATGTGGTCGGTTTTGAAAGGCCCGGACATGATGAATATGAAATAATTGAACTGACTACTGGTCTAATCTATGACAAAACAATTTACAAAATAAAAATTATAACCGGCACGAACCAACGAACGACACCCACTGAACTACAGGCTCCTGATTAAGGATAGTTTGCTGGGAATTCAGTTATATATTTGATCTGCTGATTTATCCTTAATAACATTTTTAATTATTTTGGTATACAAATCTGTCAGTCTATTCATCTATCTTGTACGCTGTTATGCCTCACCTAGGGGCATTATGTTTTATTCGGTCAGTACGTCCATTAGTCCGTCTGTTTGTCGTCCTATGTCGCTTCAGGTTCAATGAATATGGAAAATTTGACTGTCCCGCTTCAAGTTTAAAGTTTTTCGGTCAAGGTAGATATAGGAAGATGTGGAATGTGCCAATGAGACAACTTTCCATCCAAATAACAATTTATAAAAGTAAACCATTATAGGTCAAGGAACGGCTAGTTTTTGATGAAAATGAAGTCCAATCTGGAACTTAGTACACATGATCCTTGATATATTTCTAACTTGATACCAAATGAAAGATTTTACACAAATTTCAAGGTCCACTGAACATAGAAATGATATTGTGAGTGGGCCATCCATGTACTATGGTCACATTCTTGATTTTGCTCGAACTGTTTCTGAATGATAGCTTGATAAGTATACAATTTTCAGCTTCATAGATATTTGACGTTTGTACTCTCACGAGGATATATATACTTAGTCCTTGCTAAAATTCATATTTTTCTGGGATGATCACTCGAGTATTACATTGTTGTATTAGTTGTGTACCTAAAAGTATACAAGCAATAAGAACCCTAGAAATACAATGTGGATTTTTTTAACCAATGCGTTCGGGGAGCATCAATTAGAATATTTGAATTTTATTTTTTTTTGTTTTTTTTTACCAACGATAAAATAATAAATTCACTAAAGCATTTCACAATTTATTAATGTTATTCCAAATGTAGTCCAAATGATTTTCATTTTTGTCATGTTTGTATGTAATGAAAGACTAAGATACAACTTTTCTATCAGCTGTGGTGAAGATGGCGTCAGTGAAGCTAGTAATTGTAACTGATGAGACATGTATTGTCGAAATGCGCATCTGGTGCAGGAAAATTGGTACCGTAAATGTTATTACTACCACTGGGTCGATGCCTCTGCTGGTGGACTGTTTGTCCCCGAGGGTATCACCAGCCCAGTAGCCAGTACTTCGATACTGGCATGAAAATACGGATTTCTTGTGTTATTAAAATTTGCTGTTACAAAATGTTAGAAATTATTATAAATTAAGGAATGTATCTCCCTCGTGCAAAGCTCTGATTCCTTTCGCGGATTTGGCTTTACTTTTTGGACTGTTTGGATTATAGCTCTTCATCTTTTATTTAAGGTGGTACCTAACACTACAGGGAGATAACTCTGCAAAATCAGCAGAACGTTTTAATGACTTTGTGTTCATAAGGGAATATTAAGCTTCTCAATGATCAAAAAAGGTGTTTGTCAAACTGCTATATAACCAGTGTTTTTTTTCTGATTAAACTGTTGGTTCAAATTTTTTGAAATTCTTATATTTTTGTCAAAGGGTCAAAGTAAATACTTTGTCAAAATTTTAAGAAAATTAAACGAGCCAAATTAATTTTAGTTAAAGTGTTAGGTACCACCTTAAGCTTTGAATTTCAAATAATTTGGCCACGAGCATCACGGAAGATACATGTATTGTCGAAAGGCGCATCTGTTGCAGGAAAATTGGTACTGTTAATGTTATTATTACCTGATCTTTCGTCATTTCCTTACTTTGCTATCATTTAGCATCTGTTGTCGTCTGTTGATGAGGACTTTAGCAAAAACTTGCTTAAAACTGCAAAATCAATTTCAATTAAACTTGGGATGAATAATGTTTAGAGTATGTGGTATACATATATATATTTAGCACACAACGCTAGAATGCATATAATCTTGAAAACGGTTACTGATAGAGAAAATCAGAGGAAATCTGACAAGGATAACTGATGCGCCAAAATCATCTGATGACTTTTTCCAAAGGAGTTGTTGTCTTTAAATTATGAGTTTTGCCTGATTTTCATGAGTTTGCTTCACATAAATATGTTAAATAGGTAAAAACGGTATGTGCACACCAATATCTACACAAATGTCAATATGACTGAAATCATGGTATGATTCCTTAAATCTACTATGCTTTATTTAGCAAAACTCTGCCAAAATCATTATTTAAAAAAAAAGTAACGATAACTGATATTTTTATTCAATTATTTCCTGATATATAAATACTTAAGTATCCCAGGTTGCCTACTTAGAAACCCCTGTATTTTAACAGCCTCACTTCACTATCGTTTATCCGGTTCACTGACTAAAGATATGTTGATTGAAACTTGAAAACCTATATACATTTTATATTTGAGTTATAATTTGAATTGGCCAAAATCATTATTAGTATTTAAAGTTTTAGGTAAAAAAAAAAAAGCGAGTCATAACTATATATATGACACTGCCTGTCAACCAACATTGCAGACATGATTAAAATAGAACATAGGGGTAACATGCAAGTTTTGTCAATTATCCGGAAAACCGCTTAAAATCGAGAAAATCTTACAGGACAAAGATGTTCAGAATGAGGTTATATACCTGCTGTCAGTTTAAGTCATAATTGTCGGACGGTTTTTCGTAGGAAGTACAATATGCAATAAGTCAACTATATTTGTTGAATAAAAAGTTACAAGGATTATAATCGAATACGCCAGACGCGCGTTTCGTCTACCTAAGAATCATCAGTGAAACTCAGATCAAATGAATATAAAGACCAACACGAACAAAGTTGAAGGCCATTGAGGACACAATATTCCAAAATAACAACTAGTTGTGCCAAATTAAACTATGGCAATCTATTCCTGTGATAATAACCTCCTTAGTTTTTCGAAAAGTTCATAGTTTTGTAAACAAGAAATTTAATTAAAATATTTCAGGATGACATGTTAGTCTCGGAGGTTTTGTTTGACCTTGACATCATTTTCACGGTTCATTGCTCCGTGTTAATAAGTTTTTTTGTGATCTGGTCTGTTTTTCTTAAACTATGAGCAATAGGTCAAGAATATTTGTTTTGCCTTTAACTTTAAAAAAAATGAATAGGTACAAATGCAGATAAAAAACATAAAAAAACAAAAATAAGTAACAGGACAAGATTGCCCTTTTATGATGATTGTTATCAAATAGTGGCTACTGTTGAAGATGCAGACAAAGCCTCTATTTTTTTTTTAACTATCTTAAGTCCTATTCACGTATACCCGTTTCAATATGAAAGAGTTTTAATATGCAAGCCTTTCATTGCTTAATTGGACGGTGACCGTGTTCACATTGACCTAAACTCGATGTTGTTTTAACGACATAAACTAAACATAATTACGTTCCCTTGGATAAAACTCAATGCTTACATGTATTTTAATTCATGTTTTGTCTACATGCAGTCGATAGTCGATGTAGGCCTTGTGTAGGTTAAGTGTACACAAAACTAGGTATTCCGAACTTTAATTTTCCCATGTATATTTAACAAAAAGAAACCATTTTTATATACAATTGATACTTATAACACTTATTTGTAAAGTTCTTTACAGACATATTTGTATAACTTGATATACTTTTTTGTTTTAAAAAGACTTATCCATCATCATTGCCCAACACATAATTTATTTGAAAAGGTCTTCTCGAATCGATTGGACGTACACACTGACAGATATATTTGTCACTGGTCTTTATACTCAACAACAATTCACTCATAAATGCATTACTGAAACGGGGTGAGGTTAATTGTTTGTTTGTGTAGTATCTCATATCCGTTAAAATACAATTAGAAAGAAACAAAATAACCCAACCCTTTGACAAATACTCCGTAAAGAAAAAATACTAGAAAAGATAGAAATTTAGTGATCCTTAACATCGCAATTCTTTTTGTTTCGTCGGTAAGCACGCTGATGGCGAGCCTACGTTTTTTATGCGTAATCGAGACATATTTGAACTACTGCAAATCATCCAAAATAACTTTCTTATAGGAGCAACCACTTTACTTAAAAAAAGGGGGGGGGTTCCAAGTCAGATTTTTTCTCGCGCGAAAGTTTATCATCATTATTGTTTTTTTATTTCGATGGTACCAATTCAATATTCAACACTATAATGTATGGGGAACCTTTGGATTTAGAATATTTGTTCATTCTAATCATATGAATGACCCGATTTTTTAAAATCAAATTGTGTACAAATCCATCCCCCCCCCCCCCCCCCCCCCCCTTTTGTTTTAAGTCAAATCGTCGTTACCTTACTGCTAGAAAAAATGTTCAAACATTTTAATTCGGTTCTACGTAATGAACATTTAAATGACATATAGTTTACAAGTGTGAACAAATCTTATGTGCAGGTAGCTGTGTGTGCTCAACAAGGTGTATTGATGTGAACGAATTTAATGTGAAACTAGTGTACATTACTTTAAACCAAATGTAAACATGTTTACTGTACACGACTGTTTTGTGATCACATTTACCTGTTTTAACAGATACAATTTCAGGTAGATGATGTTTCTAATAAACAATAATTTAATTAAAAACCAATTGTTCAGAGAACAATTGTAGGTCTTTCCACAAGTAAAGATCTATTTTGATATTGAAATATGAAAAAATCAGTTGAAAATGTTAGTTCCTATGGCTTTATGATGTATTTATATGAATTTAAAGCAAAGGTCAAAATCTAGAACGTCATATTAACCTATGACCTTGACCTCAATTTCAAGTTCACAAACCAAGGACCTTAAATCAAAAGACCCTAGGTCTTTAATATGTTTGGTTTATTAGTAATATCACTTTACGCGTGATTCTAAATGTAAGATTGTCAAAAACTCCCATTTATTGTCTGCGCACCCTATCAACCAAAATATACAAGTAAGGACATGTCCCAACTAACAATTTATGAAAAATTATTTGTCGATATGTCATAAGATATTTGAAAATAAATGAAAATAAGCCAAAATAAAAAATTTAGAATATGACCTTGACCTTTGACCTTGACCTCATTTTTATCATTTTGGACCAAGGACCTCAAATCTAAAGACCCTATGTCTTTATCACTTATGGTTTACCATTTAGAAATGCATATCACTTAATTAAATGGAAAAGGGGGAATAACTCTCATATGGAGTCTCCGTAAAGCTTCGGTCCAAATGAATATCCTAATCCTGAAGATGTAACGAGCAATTTGGTAAAATAAATTTGTCGTAATCTTTAACGGTTGGGAAGGAGTAGTGGCCACAAGAAAAACAGTGTTTGGGGAGATAACTCTTACAACGTAAAGTATTTTGTTACGCAGTTGTAAATTTTTAAAGCGTATAAACTATACGATACCATATTCCAAATATCTAAGCGACATCTTTTGAAACATCAATAATACGCAAGCAAAAAAATTAGGCGGAAGAAAAAAAAAAAAAAAAATAATAATTAAAAACCAATTGTTCAGAGAACAATTGTAGGTCTTTCCACTAGTAAAGATCTATTTTGAAATTAAAATATTAAAAATCAGTTTAAAATGTTAGTTCCTATGGCTTTATGATGTATTTATATGAATTTAAAGCAAAGGTCAAAATCTAGAACGTCATATCAACCTATGACCTTGACCTCAATTTCAATTTCACAAACCAAGGACCTTAAATCAAAAGACCCAAGGTCTTTAATATGTTTGGTTTATTAGTAATATCACTTTACGCGTAATTCTAAATGTAAGATGGGCAAAAACTTCCATTTATTGTCTGCGCACCCTTTCAATCAAAATATACAAGTAAGGACATGTTGCAACTAACAATTTATGAAAAATTATTTGTAGATATGTCATAAGGTATTTGAAAATAATGAAAATAAGCCAAAATCAAAATTTAGAATATGACCTTGACCTTTGACCTTGACCTCATTTTTATTATTTTCGACCAAGGACCCCAAATCTAAAGACCCTATGTCTTTATCACTTATGGTTTACCATTTAGAAATGCATATCACTTAATTAAATGGAAAAGGGGGAATAACTCTCATATGGAGTCTCCGTAAAGCTTCGGTCCAAATGAATATCCTAATCCTGAACATGTAACGAGCAATTTGGTAAAATAAATTTGTCGTAATCTTTAACGGTTGCGAAGGAGTAGTGGCCACAAGAAAAACAGTGTTTGGGGAGATAACTCTTACAACGTAAAGTATTTTGTTACACAGTTGTAAAGTTTTAAAGCTTATAAACTATACGATACCATATTCCAAATATCTGAGCGACATCTTTTGAAACATCAATAATACGCAAGAAAAAAAATTAGGCGGAAGAAAAAAAAAAAAAAAAATAATAATAATAATAATCAGAACAAATTCAATAGGTCTTTCCACGGAAAGGTGGAAAGACCTAATAATAATAATCAGAACAAATTCAATAGGTCTTTCCACGGAAAAGTGGAAAGACCTAATTAAAATGGAAATCTCAAACCAAATAATTTAGTATTATTTACCAGCTCTACTCAAACTTAACCAGGTTTGACATAAAGGATATCGGTGTGTAAACAAAATTATTGTCATAGCAAATCATACTACAATAAATTTAAGCTAAAATACATGTTAAAATGAATACTATTTTTATTGTCCTGACTTCAGAGAAAGTGGCAGAGTGCAAGACACAACAATTACAATCTAGCGCGGCTGGCGGCAGAGGCAACGTGAATTATTTTAATCAGCTTTATAAATCAGAAGTTAGTAATCTACCTGGATGTAGTGGATGTAATGATTAGGGAATCCTTTATACTGACCTTGATGGGCACTGATGGGACGTCGTGTTGTGCATGCTATTTCAAACCCGATATTAAGTCCAATTGCGGAAGGTCATATTAGGTAAAAAGCTAAAGGATTGTAGATACGACAATAGAAACATAACCGTTATTATCAGTGAAAGGCATATATTCCATAACGGCCAACTAACTCGTTATGGCGTCCGTTCTGTGTATGGTTTCAATCTCATTTGAAACATTTAAACATTCTTAACTTGATTCATGTGGCAAATTAAGTATTCAATTTTATACTCTAATCATGCTAATACCAGAAATGAAGGATGAAAAAGTGTAAAAGGTGATCAAACTGGTGATACTAGGATAAAAATGCCAGCAAAACTGAAGTAAACAATGTAGGTTTGGCTGAGATTCAACCGATGAAATGTTAACTTTTATTGTTTAGCCTAGGAAAGTGTTCGTTCGTACCACCGCTCGGGCAAAATGAATCACTGTCCATTGAATCCAATTTCTATAATCGTCAATATCATAAACTAAATGTCCCAACAGAAGGTGCATTATAAGTCGTTTTACTTGGTGTTTCAACTTTGAATATGCAAATAAAAGAAATGAAGACAAATTCGTAAATTTCAATGCTGCTGTACATTGTAAAAATCAAAATTAATGGTTCTATCTGTATACCAAGCAAATTAACTGTTTAACCAATTAACATGTTTATGATTAATTTTAAATCTGGTTAAATGTGGTTTGGGAGTATAAATTAAAAATGATATAATTTTTTCATAATTTGCTTAAACGTGGAATATATTGTGATATCTAAAAATATAAAAATTATAGGTCACCGGTCATTTTCTCAAGCTACAGATGTAATGAAAGGACACATACCGTATGGGTCTTACAGGGAGAAACAGCATTATATGATTAGAAGCTAATTTAAATGATAGACTTGTAAAATAAAACACGAGAAAATCCTTTGAGAATATCAAAAGAAAAGATCGGGCCATCGTCCTTTTTTTCGGCTAAAATGTTAAATGAAAGAAAACGCTCTATTGTTTTAATTCTCTATTCTGTTCACATGATACAAGGATTTATTACTTGAGCATGTTTAGATAATACTATTATATATGATAGTCTCATTGATATGACCATAATTATAAATTAACTGTTAACAAAACTTTGAATTTTTGAAAACCTAAGGCTTTTTTATCTCAGGAATAGATTACCTTAGCTGTATTTGGCAAAACTTTTAGGTATTTATGGTCCTCAATCCTCTATAACTTCGTTCTTTATTTGGCTTTTTTTACATTTTTTTTATTCGGTCGTTACTGTTGAGTCTTTTGTAGACGAAACGCGCGTCTGGCGTAAATGTAAAATTGTAATCCTGGTATCTATGATGAGTTTATTTGTATCTCTCAATACATAAGTTTTCTGTCATTGGAATAAAATATCTGTATTGTTATCTTATCTTCCTTCATAGATCATAAAAAAAAAATTAAAAATATTTCTATTATAAGTAATGTAAGATGGGTATGTTATGAAGACAACAACCAACCAACATATAGAACCGAAAGAAAGAGCTAAATACAAAAGAAATATATATATATATATATATTCACTGCCAAAACACTCAAAACTATTGCAGTGAAGATGATGACATCATATATTTTTTTCATCTGCAAAGCATTAGAAACCCGAACGGAAGAAAATGAAAATAAAGTGAAAAAAATCACCAAAAGTCGCTGTCACTTTAACAACAGATAATTATCCACAAACATAATTTAAGATTAAATGACAATGAAAAACCTGGATAGATAAAGGCAACAGTAGTATACCGCTGTTCAAAAGTCATAAATCGATTGAGAGAAAGCAAATCCGGGTTACAAACTAAAACCGATGGAAACACAACTATAAAGAAAAACAATAAAACAACAGAAAAACTGAAGTGCAATAAACAACAAACGACAATACAACTTAAATAGAAGCTAACTGTTAGATAACAACTGTCACTGGATAAATTCAACCACAATTTTCATTTCCCATAATTGTATATATATTTAAGAATAAAATAACATAGTTTTAACCATATTTATTCTTAATGTGCATGTTTTATCTATAGGTTGATATGCCAATGTCCAACCAATGCTTAATAGATGATCATCTTAAAAAGTGCTCTCTTTTTAGCTCACCTGGCCCAAGGGGCCAAGTGAACTTTTCCCGTCACTTTGCGTCCGTCGTCGTCGTCCTGCGTCCGTCCTCGTTATCTTTTATAAAAATCTCCTCCTCTGACACTACTAGGCCAAATTAAACCAAACTTGGCCACAATCATCATTTGGGGTATTAAGTTTAAAAAATGTGTCCGGTGACCTGGCCAACCAACCAAGATAGCCACCATGGCTAAAAATAGAACATAGGGGTAAAATGCAGTTTTTGGCTTATAACTAAAAAACCAAAGCATTTAGAGCAAATCTGACATGGGATAAAATTGTTGATCAGGTCAAGATCTATCTGCCCTGAAATTTTCAGATAAAAAGGACAACCCGTTGTTGGGTTGCTGCCCCTGAATTGGTAATTTTAAAGGAAATTTTGCTGTTTTTGGTTGTTATCTTGAATATTATTATAGATAGAGATAAACTGTAAAAAGCAATAATGTTCAGCAAAGTACGATTTACAAATTAGTCAACATGACTGAAATGGTCAATTGACCCCTTTAGGAGTTATTGCCCTTTTAACAATTTTCATAAAATTTGAAAATATTTACCAACATTTTCCACTAAAACTACTGGGCCAAGTTCATTATAGATAGAGATAATTGTAAGCAGCAAGAATGTTTAGTTAAGTAAAATGTAAAAACACATCACTATCACCAAACCACAATTTTGTCATGAATCCATCGGCTTCCTTTGTTTAATATTCACATACATATCATAGACCAAGGTGAGCGACACAGGCTCTTTAGAGCCTCTAGTTTCTTTAGCCTTAAAATATGATGTGGCCAATCTATATTGAAATTTTAGTGCAAAATCATGACCAATTAAATTCGAAATAAAAGTGGTTCAAATGCTTTAACATTTCTGTTCCCATTAAGCAACTTTACAGTTAGCTGAAGCAAACATCAATATCAAAACTGCTTTGTTTTGTAAAAGGTTGGCCTTTTTACAAAAGGTAATTGATTCTGATTGGTAGATTTTTGTTGTGACACCTACACAGTAGTTTCCATCCTTGATACTAATAGCTTTGACTAATGTATTGTTGATGAGTATTGCCATTTTTCCTGCCGAAGGTCGGTGGTTCCTTTGGCACTTCGTGGGCCTAAACCAATAAACACTGATACTTTCAGTAGTCAAAGTGCTGAACCGAAAATTGCAACACCAACAATTCATGAACCATCTTTATATCCAGGAAGTGTAATTATTGTTACTGCGAATAGCTATAATTTCCATATATATAAAAAAAAAGTAATGTAAGTAGATATAATTGCGAAAGTCTCAATTTACTTACACGAATAGGGTAGTTTGATAGGATTAAGTACCTGGACCAGGCATAGAGATATGTCAATGGCTAGCTTATAATAATTTTCACTTCCTCAGCCAATGCAATAAGAAGAATACGAATATTTATTAAATCCAATCAAAGGGCCCTTTTCCGAGTATATATCATATATCATGTATATAATATTAACTATACAGTAATTTTAAAGATAAATAACATTAACTATACATAATTAAAAAACTTCACTCCATACTAGAAAGTTTTTGAAAATAAAAAAACTACAATATTTTGTCTCTTTAATACAAAAAAAAATACAAAAACAAACTACATCACTTTACTGTGTATATTTAGTTTTGGGAATGCTTTACCATTATTTCAAAACAAGTAATTATAAATATTTAATTATAAGCCAAACGAAACGAGAATCTCATTCTGTGCCGCGAGATGAAAGGGATTTCATGGAGTTGCCAATCTGTGTGTATATATGTCTCTGGCACACCTATATATTTTGTTATATTTTTATGAAATTTCTACTTTAACTGTTGGATTGTTTTATGTGATACCGTTTAACGTGGCTCGGTACTTAAACATCCCGTCAATGTGTTTGTATTATCTTTCATTTTTGGCTTGTGTGTTTTGTATATGCGACTTTTTGTGTTTCTTTGGTTCTTATAACGTGACACAGTACTATTGATATATTTCTTTTATGAGTTAGAAAAGACGTTGAACCACAAACGTCAAAATTATTCAATCGCGTAGTGGAATGAACTATATATGGATTCTTATAAATTTTATATAACTTTTGGACTATTTTAAATCTCAGTCTATTTCTGAAATTAATTCTTACATACTTTGATTTTTGTAACCCTGTATGCTAACATTGACCATGTGAAATTTTTAAATTGTTTGTATATACATTGAACGACAAATTTATGTGACGGATTAAAATTTCTGACGTCAGACACGCGAATCAATGAATGTTTTTGTAGATAGATGTTTTTTATGATCTGTTAAATTATTGTTCCTTTTAAAATTGTTACACGATGATGACTGCTGTACCCATATTTTGACTTTTTTATTTATTATGTCTGTTTAGTTCACGCATCATTATAAATATAACGGAATTTGATGAGACTGTCATCAAAGAGAGAGGTTAAGCGCTTGAATACCAGGTTTAAGGTGGTATGGGAGTCTACAATAAAAATGATAGAATTTGTTCATACTTTGCCAAAACGTAGTATCTATTGATATATGATGAAAAGCATAATAAAAATGATAGGTCACCGCGCATTTTTTCGAGCTACAGGA
Source organism: Mytilus trossulus (assembly GCF_036588685.1). NCBI lineage: Eukaryota > Metazoa > Mollusca > Bivalvia > Mytilida > Mytilidae > Mytilus > Mytilus trossulus. Next base: position 47,292,460 of record NC_086380.1, on the reverse strand, counting down.
CGTGACAAAATGACAAATTTTTTATGGATTATACAGGAAAACACCACTTTGTGATTAGAAACTAAACAACATGAGAGAATTGTTAAATACTTGAGGAAAAGATAGCTTTCATACAATGCTTTGAGAATATCAAAAGAAAAGATAGGGTCACCGTACGTTTTTTCAGGCTAAAACACAAAATAGGAAAATTCCATGTAGAATCCTTCAGAAAATCCACTGTTTTAGAGTTACCTCCCCTAGAAATACCAATTTAAAAAAAAAACACAAAAAAAAACACAAAAATTAACAACATTTGCAAAAATATTTATATTTATAAGTTATATTCTTATAAATTGGTTCTTTTAAATGAAAATTCACATTAAATATCCGCATTCCTGCATCAAATTTTGCTAACTTGATAGAAAATATGGACCTTTGGTTCTCTGTTTTTTACAATCCAAGATGGAGGAAGACACCCACACCACCTTAATTCACCATTTTCTACATTTGAAAATGCCTGTACCGAGTCAGGAATATGACAGTTCTTGTCCATTCGTTTTTTATGTGTTTTGTCATTCTATTTTGCCATGTAATTATGGACTTTACGATTGGATTTTCCTCTGAGTTCAGTATTTTTGTGATTTTACTTTTTTCTATCATGGTTTATAACAATATCACCACAGCCAAAGATTCATACTTTATGTTATCATTGCAGAAATTTTGTATATCTACTAAAGTTTTTTTTACTCCAGTCTGTATCATCTACCAAGTATCCCATACCCAGTATGCATACTTAGTATCGCAACACTTTTGAAACATCTCGCGATTGTTTTTCGGATCCGCTTGAAATTTATGCAATTACTTAACTATGTATTACCGCATCTCTGTCAAATAAAGACCAAAGATTATGTATTTAATTTTTTTCCGAGACTACGCTAGGTCTCCAATGTTACGTCTTTGTTTTGACGGACTGATATTGGTTTCTCGTGGTGATACAGCATACGATACGGATTTTGAAATGTATAATTATACATTTATAAATCAAATTTTAGATTTTGGGTTAATAGTTGGGCATGAATTTCAATGACAGATAATGCAGTATTAAACAAAAAAGTTGCAACTGAAGATAATAAGGGGACATAGAAAAGACAAAAAGACAAAAAAAAACACCCAAAAAAAACCAGAAGACAATGAAAAGACGAACTATTTCACAACAATAGAGCATGGAAATACGAAAATAAGTCCATTAATAGACTTTAAACATTTTCCTTTCCCAAATAGTAGTTCAATAATGATAGTTATAGAAAACGAATCAACATAGTGCAAAATGACAGCTGTTACACTTTTTTCATGTCATTTCTATTTTGATTTATTTCCAGATTTTAACAAAAAAAATTCACATACAAACCCGCCTCGAGATTTGCCTTTACCTCTGAAGAAGAAAAAAGAAGAAGATCGAGACATTGATATGGCATTTAACAAGTACAGTCATGATGATATTGACAATCCACCATCATCACCAGAAAGTGATACTAGTAAGATTTACTAATAATCACAGATTTTTTTTACTCAGTAAACCTTTTTTGCCATAGACCGAATTGTTTCTTTATTTATCACTTGAACATTAGTTCTCCATCGTACATGAAACTTTACTCAGTGTCAGTTATAAAATTATCAAACATGATTGGATATTTGGCCACAAAAAACGTCCAATTTAAAGATGACCGACATAAAGTACTGTGAATTCTACACGTAGACTTAATAATATCTATCAATTTGCAAGGTATCAGTAAATATTCAAGTATAGTAACACAATAAAGGGTATTAGCTTTCTCATTTTTATCAGGTTTTCACCTTTGTTGTTTAAGTCTCATCACATGGAATTATACACATAACCCATGAAAAAAGTTAAAACAAAAAATGCATTCGGTGTTTTCAAATATATAAATTATAAACCATTATTGACAATTGGGCACCTGCATATATTTGAGGCAATGTTTGTTGTCAGTATACGAAGAAGATGAAATTTTCCGATTGCAAATTTCCCCATTTATTGCCATTTTAATTTGTTTTCCTAAATATGTTTTAATCATTGATTTGAGAGTTTCCATTCTATATAGAACACTGTGTAAGATTTCTGATGAGCACAAAAACTTAGAAATTTTCAAAAGAGTAAAATATTTAAATATTTAAAGAATTACCCAAACCCCAACATTTCAACTTTAGTCTGTAAATTTCAACCACTTAACACCTTTAATCGTTCTCCTAAACAATAGTTTGGTATATGTCAGTAGTATTCACATACAACAGATGCATATTTAACCGTCTGGCTCGTTTTATATCATATAAGTCGAGTAAGAGATACTCATGTAAACCCAAAAACTAACTAATTTCTTTCGTGAAAAATATATAATTGTCTTTTTATGAGCCTGGAAATTAATTTAATTTTAAAAACAATCCTAAGTAAAAGGAACACAAGACGCTTACCAATGCGAGTTTGATATAAACTATTACTAGTATTTCGACTGAGAATGGCTTGAAATCATCAAACTAATATAAATATTAATTTTATTCCAATTTCTGTTATTTTTGTCTCATTTAATGGAGTCACAGATCGAGACATAGGTATGCTGTTTCCGGCGGCGGCGACGGCGGCGTCAACAATTTATAAGTTTCTGATTAGGTCTAGTTTATGAGGAACCACTAGTGGTATGCAGTTGTATAAGTATTGGCACATCTCATTACCATGGAAATTATTTGACCCCGCTACCTCAGTTATGGTCTATTGACCTTTAAACTTTTGCTTAGTTTTAGTCGATCCTGCAACTTTTGTTGCAGAAAGCTCGACATAGGAATAGTGATTCATCGGCGGTCGCGACTACGGCGGCGTCGGCGTTAGCTAACTTCTTAAAAACTTTAAGAAGTGAGAAGACCTGGATGCTTCATACTTTGTATATAGATGCCTCATATTACGAACTTTCCGTCGGTCAATTGGATAACTATATTTGGTATGTGCGTACATTGCAAGGTCCTCATGCCCGTCAGACAGTTTGCACTTGACCTTGACCTCATTTCATGGATCAGTGAATACGGTTAAGTTTTGGTGGTCAAGTCCATATCTCAGATACTATAAGCAATAGGACTAGTATATTTGTTGTATGTAATGACTGTAAGGTGTACATGTCCAACTGGCAGATGTCATCTGACCTTTACCTCATTTTCATGGTTCAGTGGTTATAGTTAGAGTTTTGTGTTTTGGTCGGTTTTTCTCATACTTTATGCAATAGATCTTCTATATTTGTTGTATGGAATGATTGTTAGGTGTACATGTCTAACGGGCAGATGTCATCTGACCTTGACCTTATGGTTCATTGCTTAGTGTTACGTTTTTGTGTTTTGGTCTTTTTTTCTTAAACTTTAGGTAATAGGTCAACTATATTTGTTGTATGGTAGCATTGTTAGCTGTACGTGTCTGCCTGGCATGGTTCATCTGACCTTGACCTCATTTTCATGGTTCATTGGTCTTTGTTTAGTTATCTTGGTTAATGCTAAGTTTATGTGACAGTTTTTAATAAAGCTTCATACTTAGGACTATCAACATAATATCAATGATTTGTAAAGAAGGCGAGACATTTCAGCGTGTGCACTCTTGTCATGTATTAGTTTGTGATATGGTCACTTTATGGGAAACCACTAGTGGTAAAGTAATGATGATTGGTTTTCAGTTGTATAAGCATTGGCATACCTCATTTCGATGGAGATTGTTTGGCCCCACCCGTCCCTTCATGGACTATTGACCTTGAAACTTTTGTTTAGTTTTCATGTATGAGTTTGTGATTAGGTCAGTTTATGGGGAACCAGTAGTGGTAGGTCAATGATACTTGGTATGCAGTTGTATTAACATTGGCACATCTCATTACCATGATATTTTTATCATCCCCCCCTCAGTTATGGTTTATTGACTTTGATATTTTGCTTCGTTTACATGTATTAGATTATGCTAAGGTTTGTTTAATGAAAACTACTAATGATAAGTCAATGGTATTTAGTATGCAGTTGTATTAGCATTGGCACATCTCATTTCCAGGGAGATTGTTTAGCAATTTACCTTCAGTCATGGTTCATTGACTGTGAATATTTGGTTAACTTACATGTTCAAGTGTTGCTGTTTTTTATTTCAACATTTGCATTATCGAAATTGCAAAACAAGCGAGACCAGGGGAAAATATTATTCAAAACTGCAGTTAAAGATATTATATTTCTAAATATTCAATTTATCCCAAATTTTGACTTATTGATTTTTTTAAGATTTCAATGTATTTATTTACATAGACATTGATGGCCTTGCTGAATCAGCAATGATCAGTAATGAATGTATTGGAGATCTAAAAAAAAAACCACACATCCTGTAGTGTAAATCTCTACAACATTGAAATGTTTTATCCTCCTAAATAAGTTGGTTGATTCATACACACATGTTTATGTTTTTGTTCGTTGGAATATTTTATTCCATTACTATCTTTGAAGAGTTGATAAAAGTTCTTTATACATGAATAAGCCAAACAAATCTATGTGAACATACATATTCACTTGTCATAAAGAAAAATACGTAGGTATAATCAGGAAAAATGAAAATCTAAATAGTGTTCGACCACCTGATTTAAATCCAAAATATTATTCATTTGTGTTAATTTAAGCTTTGATTAGTCACATTTTATGATGATCTCCAAGATATGAAAATTGTACAAATTATGATTTATAGTTTGTACAATTTGTACAAAAAGTGTCTGTACAAACTACAATTTGTACAATATTTGACGAAAATTTACTCATAACTTAAGCAATAATTCATGATATAGATTTTGGGGAAAAACATTGATACACCCCATTGTTATTAAATCACCATACAGTACAATACAATTTTTTTCTTTATCCTTCTTTTAGGCAGCTGATTGAATTATGGCAGTGGGAATTGCATCTTTTGACTTCACATTTATCTTTCTAAAACACTTACTTGAGGGTCAATTGCTTTTGATAAATTTGCAAATAATAATTTCACATTGTAACTAAAATATGGGGGAAAGGGGGAATTTATTGAGATAATTAAAGAGGCCTCATGATTGTCAGTTGGGAAAACATTGTTATTGGTAAATGACTTCTAGTTTTCAAAATAAAGCAGCATCAAACAACAATATGTCTAGAAAATTCACACAATAATTTGATTCTAATTCAATTGAATAAAGACATTTTGAAAAGTATGTTTAGTAAAATTTATTTAATCTTCTGAATGCTTTGATCTGGGAATTTTTTATACTAGTATAATAGTCCCAGCTTTGATTGATGCCTTTTTGTATCAATTTATCCCAGAAGTAATTTCAAACTTCCATAATTTAAACTATTACCTGTTCTAACTGGTATAACTGTCGCAAAGAATTCTTTTATACATTATAACTATCATCTGCTTCAAAGAGATCCGCCTTTCCAGTTTCAAGATGCCAAAAATTATGGCATTTAGATCTTTTTTATACGACCGCAAAATTTGAAAAAAGTTTCGTCGTATATTGCTATCACGTTGGCGTCGTAGTCCGAATACTTTTAGTTTTCGCACTCTAACTTTAGTAAAAGTGAATAGAAATCTATGAAATTTTAACACAAGGTTTATGACCACAATAGGAAGGTTGGGATTGATTTTGGGAGTTTTGGTCCCAACATTTTAGGAATAAGGGGCCAAAAAGGGCCCAAATAAGCATTTTCTTGGTTTTCGCAGTATAACTTTATTTTAAGATAATAGAAATCTATGAAATTTTGACACAAGGTTAATGACCACAAAAGAAAGGTTGGGAGTTTTGGTTTCAACAGTTTAGGGATTAGGGGCCAAAAAAGGGCCCAACTAAGCATTATTCTTGGTTTTCGCACAATAACTTAAGTTTAAGTAAATAGAAATCAATCAAATTTAAACACAATGTTTATGACCACAAAAGGAAGGTTGGTATTGATTTTGGGAGTTTTGGTCCAAATAGTTTAGGAATAAGGGGCCCAAAGGGTCACTTTGTTTGATAACATCAAATATTGAATAATTGGGGTTCTTTGATATGCCGAATCTAACTGTGTATGTAGATTCTAAATTTTTGGTCCCGTTTTCAAATTGGTTTACATTAAGGTCCAAAGGGTCCAAAATTAAACTTAGTTTGATATTGACAAAAATTGAATCGGTTGGGTTCTTTGATATGCTGAATCTAAAAATGTACTTAGATTTTTGATTATTGGCCCAGTTTTCAAGTTGGTCCAAATCGGGGTCCAAAATTAAACTTTGTTTGATTTCATCAAAAATTGAATACATTTGGTTCTTTGATATGCCAAATCTAACTGTGTACGTAGATTCTTCATATTTGGAAAGTTTGCTATAGCTTGCTAGTTAGCAATAAACTTTCTTAAGGCATCGGCCTAACCGGAAAAGAGACAGACTAACTTACTTTAGGAAGTGTGTCCTACGTCTAGATAATGTAGTACTGGTGTTTGAAAACTAATAATAGAAAGATGCTTTTGGAATTTTGAGCTCTTCTATTTTAATAGCATACATCTTGAATAAAAATGTACTGAATTTTCATCGATAAATCAAATAATTCAACTTCATTTAAAAGACGATCAAACACTATACTTCGCGGATCTACGCTACGCGGAAAGTAAAATCAATACACACACGAGACAGCAGTTTCTACGTTAGAATTTTATCGGTATTCTTCAGACATGCGTCAGATCCATATATGTGTGCCTCCAAACGGGAGTACTACAATTCAAAGGTTTCCTACCTTCCTCCGGTTGAAGAGAAAATTAATAAAGTGTTTAAAATATTTCATGAATGAACATTGGTTTTTTGAGAACTTATTAACAGTTGAGATCTCCACCCATATACCATATATATTATTGTATGGGACAATGCAATAAATCGAATGAAATATAGAGGAACTCCAGAGGGGTCAGTCACCCCACCCCTTTCTTTTCGAAAACTTGTAAACGGTTTAGATCCCCACCCATAAACCATATATATTTTGTATGTGGCTACAAAATAAATCAAATGAAATAAAGTGGGTGTCCATTTGGGTCAGACCCAACCATTCATGTCTGGGAACTTAGAAACTGTCGAGATCCCCACCCCTAAACCATTTATATTTTTGTATGTGGCAACAAAACAAATCAATTGAAATAAAGTGTGTGTCCCTTTGGGTCAGCCCCACCCCCTCATGTCTGAGAACTTGTAAACGGTCGAGATCACCACCCCTAAACCATATATATTTTTGTATAGGGCAACAAAACAAATTTAATGCAATAAAGTTGGAGTCCCTTTGGGTCAGCCCAACCCCCTGTTGTTTGACAACTTGGAAATGGTCAAGATCCCCACCCCTTAACCATATATATTCTTGTACTGGACAATAAAACAAATCAAATTCAAAAGAAGGCGAGTCCCTAGGGGTCACTCCCACTCCCTTGTTGTTTGAGAACTTGTAAACGGCTGAGATCCCCACCCACAAACCATATACATTTTTGTATGAGAAAATAAAATAAATCAAAATGAAATATAGAAGCAGTCCACAGGGGTGACCCCACCAACTTCTTTTTAAAAACTTATACGGTCGAGATGATCACCCCTAAACCATATATATTCTTTTATGGGGCAACAAAACAAAACGAATGAAATATAGTGGGAGTACCTCTGAGTCATCCCCAACCCCTCATGCTTGAGAACTTGTAAACGGTTGAGATCCCCAACCCTTAATCATAAATATTCTCGTATTGGACAATAAAACGAATAAGTGAAATATAAGAAAGTCCCTCGGTGTAACCCCACCTCATCCTGTTTTGAGAACTTGTAAACAGTCAAGATCCACCCCCTTTTCGAAAACTTGAAAACTGTTGAATTCCCCATACTGAAACAACATATATTCTTGTACGGAATAATAAAACAAATCAGATGAAATGAAAGGCTATTCCCATAGGGCCACTCTTACCCTACCTCCTGCCTGTTTGAGAACTTGTTAACTGTCTAGATCCCCACCCCCAAATCATGAATATCACTTTACTAACCCAGACCAAATTGTATTGGACTTTGCTTAATGTCAGGTGACCATGGGAATGACTAATTTTGAGAGCTTTGTTTGGGAGACTTCGTAGCAGCATCCTGTTACAATTTTTTTCTTTTAAGAAGAAAAAACAAGTTAACCATGCAATCTACACACAATCTATTTGAAATATTACAATCTACCGTTGCAAACTTTCCACAGGTGCTATCCAGCACTTTGATTGGTCCAGTTTTCAAATTGGTCTACATTAAAGTCCAAAGGGTCCAAAATTAGACTTAGTTTGATTTTAACAAAAAAATGAATTATTGGGGTTCTTTGATATGCTGAATCAAAACATGTACTTAAATTTTAGATTATGGGCCCAGTTTCCAAGTTGGTCCAAATCAGGATCTAAAATTATTATATTAAGTATTGAGCAATAGCAAGAAATTTTCAATTGCACAGTACTCAGCAATAACAAGAAATCTTCAATTGCACAGTATTGTGCAATAGCAAGAAATTTTCAATTGCACAGTATTGCGCAATAGCAAGAAATCTTTAATTGCACAGTATTGTGCAATGGCAAGTATTTTCAATTGCACAGTATTGCGCAATAGCAAGAAATATCTAATTGCACAATATTGTGCAATAGCAAGAAATTTCAATTGGAGTTATCTTTCTTTGTCCAGAATAGTAGTTGAATCAACTTAAATCAATGTTTTATACAATATAAAATGTATATTCACTTTTACTATCAACTGATAAATTAAAACAATCTTTACCATTCAGTGATAACAAGCACTTTTTTACATTTTGATATTTTATGATGTATTTAAATGAGTGGTTATTGTTGCAAACTCCATTAGAAATTTGAATTGAGATCAGTTTTTGAATAAAGGATAGGGGATGTGAAAAAAAAATTGGGGAGGGGGGGGGGTCAATTTTTCTCATTTGAAATTTCATAAATAAAAAGAAAATTTTTTAAACATTTTTTTCTAATATTCAACAGCATAGTGAATTGCTCAAAGGCAAAACAAAAAAAAAGTTCATTAGACCACATTCATTCTGTGTCAGAAACCTATGCTGTGTCAACTATTTAATCACAATCCAAATTTAGAGCTGAATCCAGCTTGAATGTTGTGTCCATACTTGCCCCAACCGTTCAGGGTTCAACCTCTGCGGTCGTATAAAGCTGCGCCCTGCGGAGCATCTGGTTTGCCTTTGGTGTCCTGTCCATGATATGCCATGTACTGTTTTAAGTTGGAAGCAAACTTTAATTTCCAGCTGAATCATCAAAACTACTCACGGATGGCTTTAAATTCCTCATATACCACATTTCCAGCAAATAATACAATAATTTCAGTCTTATAAGTATCCTCATTCCCGTACAGAATTTGTAACTGCCTTTATTAAACCAATGTTTCTGGGAATAGATCACCCGTACATGTATGTAACAATCTCTTGATGAGGGAAATAAGTTTCTCAACACCACAAAGTTATATAATTTTGTTAAATCGTATCAAAATGGTCAATTATGTATAAAAATATGCAGCAGAAGTTAATTTTACAAAACAGCTGATTACAACCTTTATCGGTTTTTAAATCGAGGACCATCACTTTTGGTATGTCTAAACACCAAAAAGTCCAAAACAAACTGCTGTTTCCCGACAGTTTACTGCATTAGAACATTTACATATCAACAGATACCAGAGATGTTATTATTATTTCCTGTTGTATTTATGGTCATCTTTAAGAATATATAACAATTGTTATATTGTAGGCTGTTTTTGTTGAGAAATTGATACCCCTATTTCCCTATATAAACAGTGTTCTTCTTCCGTTATCACCCATATACCAAAACCACTGATAATAATCATACTAATAAATAACAAAAAAATAGTAAAGTGCAATACCACACGACAGAGCCGAGGGCTGGTTTAATAACAACCATTAAATGATATTTATTGTATACAAATTTCGAATCAGTACGAAAAGTCATCATTTATATAGATATATATACAACTCGTCTAAACATCAACCATATTAGATCTGTAAATTTGCTTCCGCAAATTCTTGTTCTTCCCTCGCCGGGATACGAACCTATGCTACTGAGATATCGATACACCAAATCGCCTGCACTCTAGCCTTCCCGCTAGATATATATATGTATTGGTATTTCAATACACACAAACATTTGTAAACAATCGATCTCTTAATGCATGATACAAACTAATATCAAATAGCATGGATGTAAAAATTAACGTGACCTATCGAGTAGACCCTGTCGTGCTGAATGATTTAACCGCCAAAGCACACAAACCACTTAACCTAAACGCCACCTATATGGGCAGACAATTCAGAAGAAAATAATTTCATTCTGATTCATAAAATCAACCGACTGAAATTATATAAATTTACTGTAAAATCAAATTCATTTTTTTATACATAATAACCCAATATGACTGTTTAAAATGTCATTTCCCAACAAAACAAGGTGCATACAATACAAAAACACATTTATCTCAAAAAGGTTGTTGAACAAAATTTCTAAGTTCTGCCTGGTTTTCTCTGGCATTGCCTCTTAATAACTTGTCAAATCTATATATCCTAGGATTTATTATTTATAATCTTTTACATGTTTAGTCATTTGCTCATTTGATGTTAAAGCGTAAACATGGATGGCATTGATGGCAAAACTTTCTGAACCTACCTGAGAATGATACACGAAAGAATTATGTGTACATCAAGGACAAGCATAATGGCCTTAAAGTTAAATTGGGTAAGGCACTGATACTGAAACACCGAGTATTCTTGCAAGGAAGTGTGCACTGTGTGGACAATATATCCAAGACTAACATGACTAACGTCTTACCACAAAAACAACTGTCATAACTTGTTGTTTGGGGTTAATGTCAATATACATATTCCTCAGTATGATGGTGTACATACCTGTCCTCGATTTCTAAGGCGTATTTGTTGAATCTGGAGATTTTGGTTAAATTTCAACAGGATATTTATGTTTTAGAGTTAAATTGAAGCTCTGAAAGACACATGTTAATTTACAGCAACGGTTCTTGGGCTTCAATTATCGCAGTTAAACAGCCTTTGAAATACAGGTTGTCAGGGATTTGTTTTCCAGTAAATGCAAAGGCGGATACAGTACTTTTAAATGGAAAAATGTGAAAGTCAAAAGATGTTGTGCAATTCCCGATGCCATCGCAAACGAATGATAAAGAATCATTTTAATATTTAATAAATTAGGTGAATTGTGTGGTTATTAGCAATCCTCTAATGTGTATCAATGCATTTGTCCACAAAAAACATGTTATAAAATATTGTACAAGATATAAGTGAATTTCGTCAAATTTTGTTCAAATTATAATTTGTACAGGCACTTTTTGTAAAAATTACAAAGTTAAAATACAAATTAAAGTTTTTATTTTTAAATTTTAATTTGTACAAAATTATAACTTGTAATATCCATGCATGTTTGTATTCACGTGTGTTGTTGAAATTTGAGATTTTTCAACTTTTTGCGACAAGCCATTCGTGTCGTTCCGACACATATAGTTTTTAGGTTAAAATGTATCTGGCTATTGTGTTTGGCGAACTACCATTGTACATGTCAGTCACATGTCCCTTGACCTCATTTTCATGGTTCAGTGACTACTTGAAAAAAAAGTTAAGATTTTTTTTAATGTTAAATTCTCTCTTATTATAAGTAATAGAATAACTATATTTAATATGTGCGTACCTTGCAAGGTCCTCATGCCCGTCAGACAGTTTTCACTTGACCTCGACCTCATTTCATGGATCAGTGAACAAGATTAAGTTTTGGTGGTCAAGTCCATATCTGAGATACTATAAGCAATAAGTCTAGTATATTTGGTGTATGGAAGCACTGTAAGGTGTACATGTCCAACTGGCAGTTGTCATCTGACCTTGACCTCATTTTCATGGTTCAGTGGTTATAGCTAAGGTTTTTGTGTTTTGGTCTATTTTTCTTATACTGTATGCAAAAGGTCTATTATATTTTGTGTATGGAATGGTTGTAAGGTGAACAGGTCTATCTGGCAGGTGTCATATGACCTTGACCTCATTTTCATGGTTCAGTGGTCAAAGTTAAGTTTTTGAGTCTTGGCCTTTTTTTCTAATACTATATGCAATAGGTCAACTATATTTGGTGTATGGAAATATTTCATGATCTACATGTCAGTCGCGCAGGTTTTATTTGACCTTGACCTAATTTTTTACGGTTCATTGCTCAGTGTTAAGCTTTTGTGTTTTGGTCTGTTTTTCTTAAAATATAAGCAATAAGTCAATTTTATTTGTTGTATGGAAGAATTGTTAACTGTACATGCCTACCTGGCATGGTTCAATAAATGTGACCTCATTTTCATGGTTCAAAGGTCAATGTTTAGTTTTATTGGTTTATGTTAAGTTTATGTGACAGTTGTAATAAAGCTTTATTATAAGGACTATCAACATAAAATCAATGATTAGTAAAGAAGGCGAGACATTTCAGTGTGTGCACTCTTGTTTTCAAAATAAATAAAGAATAATTGAAAGTGAAACAATGGTAATCCATTTGATTGACTGATTCGATCTACATAAAAAGATTAAAGTACGCACGAAAATCTCATACATAATAACGCATTGATGCATTTTTTAAGAGTTTTATTAATTTTGATATACTTTGCTAAGTTTGACAAGACAATGTATATATATATATATATGATAGTTTTAGCCCTATAAAATCACGGTTATCCGAATGAGAAGGTATGTCATTATGTTGTCGTATGTTTTATATATCGATATTGTTCCTCAAATTAACATGAAAAGTATCCTTGTCAATTTTGGTCCTTCTGCATTGTTTTACTTTGAACTATTGTTTTACTTTAACTAAAAATTGATTAGGTCTTTACTAAACAGGATCTAAATAACATTAAGGCAACCCATTTTTAGCTCACCTGGCCCATAGGACCAAGTGAGCTTTTCTCATCACTTGGCGTCCGTCGTCAGTCGTCGTCGTCGTTAACTTTTACAAAAATCTTCTCCTCTGAAACTACTGCGCCAAATTTAACCAAACTTGGACACAATCATCGTGGGGGAATCTAGTTTAAAAAATTTGTCCGGTGACCCGGGCAACCAACCAAGATAGCCGCCATGGCTAAAAATAGATCATCAGGGTAAAATTTAGATTTTGGCTTATAACTCTGAAACCAAAACATTAAGAGCAAATCTGACATGGGGTAAGTTGTTCATAAGAGTTAAAATGAAAACAGCAATAATGTTCAGCAAAGTAAGATCTACAAATAAGTCAGCATGACATGACCAAAATGGTCAGTTGACCCTTTAAGGAGTTATTGCCCTTTATAGTAATTTTTTAACAATTTTCATTACTTTTGTAAATTTTGGTAATTTTTTACAAATATTTTCCTCTGTGTAACTAAAGGGTTAACTTTATTATAGATAGAGATCATTGTGAGTAGCAAGAATGTTCAGTAAAGTAAGATCTCCAAACACATCACCATCATCAAAATACAATTTTATCATGAATCCATTTGTGTGCTTTATTTAATACATGTATGCACATAGACCAAGGTGAGCGACACAGGCTCTTAAGAGCCTATAGTTATGACTTATGAACATTTTGATACAGAAGGGGGGGGAGGGTAGAAATGAAAATAAAAAACAAATGTGTAACGTTAAATTTTAACATACAAACTATACTTTCATACTGGTAAATAATTTACTTTTAGTTTCCCTTGGTGCTTTAGAAATATCCTTGCTGTATGATTCTAATGACAATGCACTACATTGTACAGTTGTTCGTGCTAGGGTAAGTATTTATTGAGTATGACATAGCTTTTGTACATTTGACAGTTGTATACGGGCACAGTCATTATACAATAATAATAAAAACCAGCACAGCTCTCTTCTGATGACATAAGGGAAAACAGCAATGGAATATATCAAAGTAATGTACATAAGACAAGTGAATCAAACCGTGAATTTTTCTGTGAATGGTTTTACACTTGTCTATTTTGGGGCCCTTTATAGCTTGCTGTTCGGTGTGAGCCAAGGCACCGTGTTGAAGACCGTTATTTGACATATACTAAAGGATTTTAGAAACGCAACACTAGACTATTTTTGTGTTATTTTTGAATGAATGTGTCAACGTCAAAAGCGATGACTGCCTGTTACTAACGCCAAAATGATTGTCAGAAAGGTCAACAAATTCTGTCTGTAATATTTGGGTTCTGTTTTACACCTTCTTATTTTGCATTTGTTCAACACATTAATTGGTTTTGGCAATTATGCGGTTGGAACTTGAGGGCTTTACAGGTTTTCCTTCAGGCAATTCTTTGGCAATGCAGTTCATGGGAAACAATTATGGCATGAATCTGCACTCAATGGCATTTGGCAATTTGGTTAACAATTGACGTTGCGGCCGTAAACATGATTGGCAAATGACGTTGCATAATCAAATTATGTTGATGTTTCATTGTCACTACACGTTGATCACCCGCAACAAATCATGTCTACTTGTATCGTTGTCGGAAGGACAGTAGAACGAGTTTCTGAAGTCATACGGTATGGTTGCAGAACATTTATGTTTTCGTGTTTGCAGTATTCTTAAGGGCTAATTCAGTTCTTTGGGTTTTTTTTATTTCTCAGTTTTGGCAAAATGGAGATGCAACATTAAAAAAAAAAGTAAGTAAGGCAAAGGATTGAAAGAACTTTCACAAAGCAAAAAAACTGAAACAATCTTTCATGGGACCATAATTTCGCTTTAAAAAAATCGTGCGACTTCAAAAATTCGGTATGTTCAATAACCACAGGTAAGTCAGATTTTGATTTTTTGAAAGGAGAAAGAAGCATGATAAGCATGAAAAGTAGTTGTAAGAGAATCAAAAAAGATTTGGTTAAAAAAATCAACAAAATGAGTGTTGCGTTTCTAAAGTCGTTCAGTATATAATGATTTACTTTTACAAATTAAAACTTTGTTGGAGAGTTGTCTCATTGGCACTCCTGCCACATCTTTTTATATCTACAAATCCACACTATTTTTGAAAAATTTTAACAGTTAGTCAGTTAACTGAAATACTACAATTAATATTTCTATTAGAAGCAAATGTATTATGCATGTTACCTTCCAGTTACATTTATTGTTAAGGAAGGAATGGAACAAATGTTTAATCACGTGGTATGATGCCTGAAAATATACTTACTACAAGTATATAGAAGTATTTATTTTTCCTTGAATGGAATTTTTTGAATTGGGAGAAGAAATTTTAAAATTCGATCTATAATTGTATTCTCTTTAATGTTTCAGGCATTAAAGGCCATGGACTCAAACGGACTCTCAGATCCATATGTAAAACTGCATTTACTGCCTGGTGCAAGTAAGGTAATACACATAGATGCACAATTGAAGGTTTTGAAATATATATTATACTATAAGGGCCATAAGCTACGAATTCGACAAAAAAATGATTTTTTTTTCAACATTTATTAAAGAGAATTGAAGAATTGATATACGGCTATTAGCAGTCATTTTGGTGCAATTTCGCCTAAATAAGCTGTACAACCAAACCATCATTATTGATTTGCCAGTCAATAGTTCGGCTAATTTGGATCCGTATCCATAAGAAACTTTAAATGACATTCAAAGGCGATGGATGTGCGTATACCCATTTATTAAAAGAAAAGAATTTCTACATTGAAAAGTTAAACAAAGATTCATTGGAACAATTTTTCGTAGACAAATTCGGCCCACATCTGAATTCTAAGATGGTCTAAAAAAATACGCACGAAATGATCATACGTTATTGCAAACCCATGCATTGTTAATTGTTCCTTTTAAGCTCACCTGGCCCAAAGGGCAAATGAGCTTTTCTCATCACTTGGCGTCCGTCGTCCGTCGTTGTTAACTTTTACAAAGATCTTCTCCTCTTAAACTACTGTGCCAAATTGAAGCAAATTTAAAAAATGGGTGGCGTGACCCGGCCAACCAACCAAGATGGTCGCCATGGCTAAAAATAGAACATAGGGGTAAAATGTAGATTTTTGCCTATAACTCTGAAACCAAAGCATTTAGAGCAAATCTAAAAGGAGTAAAAATGTTTATCAAGTAAAGATCTATCTGCCAAGTTTTCATATGAATCGGACAACCTGTTGTTGGGTAATTCTAAGGAAATTTTGCTGTTTTTGTTATTATTTTGAATATTATTATAGATAGAGATAAACTGAGAACAGCATTAATTTTCAGCAAAGTTCGATCTAAAAATAAGTCAACATGACAAAAATGGTCAGTTGACCCCTTAAGGAGTTATTGCCCTTTAATAGTTATTTTTTATCATTTTTTTTAAACTACCGGGCAAAATTAAACCAAACTTGGCCACTATCATCATTGGGGTATCCAATTTGAAACAATGTGTGGGATTACACGGCCAACCAACCAAGATGGCCGCCATGGCTAAAAATAGAACATGTGGTAAAATGTAGATTTTGGCTTATATCTCTGAAACCAAAGCATTTAGAGCAAATCTTACAAGAAGTAAAATTGTTTATCATGTCAAGTTCGATCTGCCCTGAAATTTTCAGATGAATCCAAAAACCTTTTATTAGGTTGCTGCCCCTGAAATGGTATTTTTTAGAAAATTTTGCATATTTTGGTTATTATCTTGAATAATATTATAGATAAAGACAAACTGTAAACAGAAATAAAGAGCAGCAAAGTACTAAAAATGATTCAACATGCCCAAAATGGTCAATTGACCCCCTAAGGAGTTATTGCCCTGTATAGTAAATTTTTAACAATTTTCATAAATTTAATAATTTTTTGTAAATATTTACAAAATATTTTCAACTTTAACTACTGGGTCAAGTTCATTATAGATAGAGATAATTGTATGCAGCAAGAATTTCAGTTTAGTAAGATCTACAAACACATTACCATCACCAACGCAACATTTTGTCATAAATCCATCTGTGTCCTTTGTTTAATATGCACATATACCAAGGTGAGCGACACAGCCTCTTTAGAGCCTTTAGTTGAACTTTTAATAATTTGAATATTATCTATCGTAAACATAAAAAAATATCTATGAATATTATATATCTACCAAAAGAGGAGCGGTTTGTTACTCAGCTCTATTTAGAATGTGCAACCTATAATTTCATATATTATATATATAAAAACAAACCTACAGCAATGATTTTATTTATTGGTTCTATACCTTATTATACAATTTATTGTCATTACTTGAATTTGGCACCATATTTGGAAATATTTGGTTCTCAATGCTCTTCAACGTTGTACTTGTTTGGCCTTATAACTATTTTGAACTGAGCGTCACTGATGAGACTTATGTAGACGAAACGCGCGTCTGACGTATTAAATTATAATCCTGGTACCTTTGATAACTATTAACACCATTGGGTCAATGCCACTGCTGGTGGATGTTTCGTCCCCGAGGGTATCACCAACCCAGTCGTCAGCACTTAAGTGTTGACATAAATACCATTTATGTGTTGTTGTTTTTTTATAAATTTCCTGTTTACAAAACTTTGAATTTTACGAAAAACTAAGGATTGTCTTATCCCAGAAATAGATTGCCTTAGCCGTATTTGGCACCACCTTTTTGGAAATATTTGATTCTCAATGCTCTTCAACTTTGTACTTGTTTGGCTTTATAACTATTTTGAACTGAGCGTTACTGATGAGTCTTATATAGATGAAACGCGCGTCTGCCGTATTAAATTATAATCCTAGTACCTTTGATAATTATTAATAATCACATGGTTTCTATACAATATTAAATTATTCTGTGAATTATATCGTAAATATGAATGATTAAGGACTAAAACGATTCATTTCTTTGCAAAGAAAAGACAATTTAAAATATTTATAAAATGCAAGCAGGGTCTATTTATAAAAAAATTAATGTTATAATTATTTGCTATAAGTCAATAATTTAAGCTGATACAAGCTATAACTTCAATGAATTGCTGCATATAAAAAAAAATGTATAACTCTAACCTGGTCATTTTCTACAATAAAAATGTTTTTTCTCATTATAATGCTGTTTAAAAATGTAAGTCATTTGAAATAATTTTGTTTTTCTCATTAAGAATGGTTGCAGAGGCTCAGTTTTCAATTTGACCATCTTCACTCACGTCTTCTCGGAGTAAATCTTTAAAAAAAAATATGTATCGTTAACGTGTCGGAATTTAACTCAAGTATGCATTTTTTATTTACGTAAGACTATTCCCATATCTTAAAAGTGTGTAACTATTCCGGGCAATAGGAGTATTTCGACCATACACATATGAGCATGACCATATACTCATATGGATATTAACGAGCCAGACTATATTAGTATTTAAAAGATAAGGTATTTAATGAAAACATATTTATGTCCTTGAAATTATACAAAATCTGATCCTATATTGGCACAATGATTTTTGGTAAAAAACAATCTTAAATATCGACCGCGTTCACTCACGATCATGTTTTTCAATTAGCGGTAGAAAAATCCTGTTGAA
The DNA here is from genome assembly GCF_036588685.1 of Mytilus trossulus. Classification (NCBI taxonomy): domain Eukaryota; kingdom Metazoa; phylum Mollusca; class Bivalvia; order Mytilida; family Mytilidae; genus Mytilus; species Mytilus trossulus. The sequence goes on along the minus strand of NC_086380.1, from coordinate 47,273,870 downwards.
ATATCCACTTTTATTGTGTTTGCACAGTATAATCCTGACCTTCACTTAATCCAAGACTATTTTGTATGGTGGAATCCGACTTTATTATTCCCGGAAGTGTTGCCGTGCAGTTCCACGTGCTCCATTTTCTTGTGTATATCGGAGCTTTTCGTCATCTTTACGCAAAAAGCGTGGGCAATTATATCATCAATGACAAGGATATTACCGGAGAGTAACTAATGTTATATAATAAGGTATCCTCATAGAAACCAAGATGGCGGTTTTACAATATAAATAATCTGGAAAAAAATTAAGGTCAGGATTATACAGTGCAAACACAATAAAAGGAAGGTTAGTAGTAGATGTTTGGACAGGATTTTACTTACACTAAATGAAAAACATCATCTCGAGTAGCTGATGTATTTTTTTTACAAAAATAATTTTGCCAATTTTACCTGATGGTGACTTTAGTATAAACTGAAATTGATAACTCTTATTTCTATAGGCAAACAAACTGAGAACCAAAACAATACACAAGACATTGAATCCTGAATGGAATGAAACACTGACTTATTACGGTATTACTTCAGATGACATGATCAAAAAGACACTTCGGTAAGCATTGTTTTTATTGTTACAGAAATCTATACGCAGACCAAATTAATTTTCATAATAGTATATGGAAAATTTGTAGAGTAAAAGTAATTTCAAGTTCTTTGACCAAAATTATTCAGAAACCCTTAAAGTGTAAAATATTTAATTACAATCCAAATTCAGTCCTGTATCAAGCTGGAATATTGTGTCAATTTTTGCCCCAACTGTTCAGGGTTGGACCTCTTCGGCGTATTCAGCTGCGCTCAGCGAAGCAGTTTATTCTTGCACTGTATGCAATATGTCTCCTATATTTGGTGTATTGAAATATTTTATGATGAAAATGTCAGTCTCGCAGGTTTCATTTGACTATGACCTCATTTTCACGGTGCATTGCTCAATGTTTAGTTTTAGTTTAAACATATTGATTTATAGTGGATTGGGAAAGAAATGATTGCTACTTATATTAATCCCTCTCCACTGTGCGGGTGCGAGTGCTGACTTATAGCGACATTAGCCTACTCTTTTTCGAAATCTACAAGGGTGTCTTACGTGCAAGAGATATGGCTCTCTCGTAATACGTGTCAGCCATTTATCGTCCCCTTCCGATGGACTATCATCGTTCTCAAGACCATACTTGCAAATGGTGTCGAGGGAGAGCCGAAAATTCAGTTCCTGAATCACCGAACCGGGGATCGAACCAGGAACCTTTGGGTTAGTAGTCCGATGCACTAATCACCACACCACGGCTCTCCTAAGCATGTTTAGTTTAGTGCTTTGGTCTGTTTGTCTTAAATTATACGCAACAAGTCAACTATATTTTTTGCATGGACGAATTGTTAGCTGTATATGTCCGTCTGGCAGTTATCATCTGACCTCGACCTCATTTTGGTTGTTCATTGGTCAATGTTATGTTTTTATGGTCAAGTTTGTTTGATTGAAAAGTGTGCATGTCTGGCTGACATAGATCACCTGACCTTGATATCATGTTCATTGTTTATAGGACATAGTTAAGTTTACTTGATTTCGTCTGGCTTATTTTTCAGATTGTAACACAGTGATGACTGCTGTACTCATATATTGACTATTTTTAACCGGATTTTTGTGACAAAAATGTCGGTTATTGATTTGGGGATGTACGGCGGGCGGCCGGACAGTTGGTCGGTCGGGCGGGAGGCAATCAAATGTTGTCCGTGCATTAACTCATGAACCGTTCAACCAAAGCTTTTAAAATTTTAATATGTTGCTACTCTCAAGTAAATGAAGGTCAAGTTCAGTAATGGCGTGTCCTTGCATTTATGCATGAACTGTTCTACCAAAGCTTCCCAAATTTTAATATGTTGTTACCGATGACAAAATGGAGGTCAAGTTCAATAATGACGATTTTGACTTTTACCGTTCAGGAGTTATGGCTCTTGAAAGATCGTAAAATGGTGTTTCCAGTTGTTTCCGTGCATTTTCTCATGAACCATTCAACCAAAGCCTGTGAATTTTTTAAATGTTGTTACTGATGACAAAATAGAGGTCAAGTTTAATAATGACGATTTTGACTTGTACCGTTCAGGAGTTATGGTTCTTAAAAGATTGTAAAATGGCGTTTCCATTCACGTTGTTGCATTTACTCATGAACCATTCAATCTAAGCTTTTCAAATTTTAATATGTTGATACTGATGACAAAATGGAGGTCAAATTTGATATTGACGATTTTCACTTTCACCATTCATCAGTAATGGTTCTTGTGATATTGCCAGGACACAAATAAATGTTAATAAATCCGGTTTGCTGTCGTTGTGACAGCCTCTTGTATTTATTATGTCTGTTTTGTTCACGCATCGTTATAAATATAACGGAATTTGATGAGACTTTCGTAAAAGTGAGACGTTTAGCGCTATAAAACCAGGTTCAATCCACTATTTTCTACATTTGAAATGCCTGTACCAAGTCAGGAATATGTCAGTTGTTATATTTCGTTTAATGTGTTTGAGCACTTGATTTTGTCACTTGATCAGGATTTATATCTAGAAACTGACTATGACGGTCTATCGAAAACAAAACTTTAATTTAATTTAATTCTTTATTTATTTAAAGAGGATTGCCAACAGCCAGAGGCTACGCGTGGATCTCCTCAACATAGATATATACAGATTCACAATTATCAAAGTTTTGAATACAAACATGTTAAACACAAGACAAGACAATATGTACAGGACAAGACATACAAATACTACACACCCATCCTATCACTCGCTCATTCTTACTCACATGCACACGAATTAACAAACATGTAGGATTCAGTAATATAAAATAATGATTATGGAAAGACAATTTTGAGCACAATCAGGTCAAATGGAATATGTGTTTCAAGCATTATATGTTCTATTACAAAAATAAAATAAAAAAAATAAAAGTTAAAGAACAAATAAGTTTTTAAGCTATCGAGAAAATCTGTTCGAAGATTTAATAAATCGAAACACACACTCAAACAACTCTAAATTAGTATCATCAGACAAATCATCACTACCTTCTATTAATATTTTGCTCAGATAGTTGAGGCATAGATCCAGCAACATTGCTATATTTATATCTGGACAAAGCAGATTCTTAATTCCAAGTAGAAGAGTAATCCGATAGTTCGTGTAACGGGCGCAATCAATTAAATAGTGCTCAGTGTTTTCAATGCAGTTACCTGGGCAGAAGTCGCAAAACCTAATTAATGTTAGATTATATTTATACAAGTGGTCATTAAGAGCACTTAGCCCTAAGCGTAATCTAGTATGAATCTTTTTCTCATAACCATGTCCTCGTGAATATATTTTTTTACTACACAAATTGAGATTCTTCTTTAACAACCTTTTGAAACTCGCCAAAGATGTTGCTGTAATTAGTTCAGCTGACAAACTATTCCAGTCTCTAATAGTAGCTAGAAGAAAAGAGTTATAGTATGCTACTGTTCTTGACCTGATGGGTATCAGGTTAGCATGTCGTCTTAAGTTATAGTTTTTAGTATTATGATGGAACAATGGATGAAAATTACAGAGATAATCTGGGACAAGATGATTTTTAATTTTGTACAAGTATGGAAGTCTATGAACTTGACGGCGTGTTTTGAGAAGCTCAAGACCAACCTCTTTCAATAAAGTGACATGTTTTGTGACCCTGATTGTCCCAGTAGATATAATGCAGGCACGTCTCTGTACATGTTCAATGTTTGCAGAATCGGCGCTATTGCAGTTATCATAGATGACATCTGCATAATCTAGCAATGAACGAACAAATGTTTTATATAATTTTTCAATGCATAATCTAGGTAATATATGTCGCATCCTCAAGATAGTGTTCAGTTTATTATGACATTTCTTACAAATATCAGCAATATGATCGGTCCAAGAAGGTTTATCATTTAACATAAGACCTAAATGTTTATGGCATGTAACTCTCTTTATATTTACATTATTTAAGATCAATGGAGGGTAGTGTGGTATTTGCTTCTTCTTAGAAATAATAAGATACTCAGTTTTTTCTGCATTGAATGTTACACACCATTGCTGGGCCCATGTGTTCAACGTGACGAGGTCACTGTTCAGAGTTTGGAAACAATCAGAGATGTCATCAATTTGTTTGACAAGGGACGTATCATCAGCAAACAAAACTTTACGACAAAAGGGTTGATTTCAGCTTACCAATAGTGAAGATTGGGAAACTGAAATCATCACTTCGTAAATTTTACGGACGAAATCACGAGTTGGTTTACCGTTATGAAATATCTGTTATATAGATGGTATCGGATGGGATATATTCCTTAAGTCGTTACTACAATCCCGTTCCCTTTTCACGAATATGACCTACCGAATGAGACTTTTTACCTTTATGTGTGCCATTTTTACCTATCGTGTCTACTGTTTGTTTTGTTCACGCATCTTTATCAATTTTGATGCGACTGTCGTACAAATGAGACGTTTAGCACTATAACAACAGGTTCAACACTATAAAACCAGGTTCAATCCACCATTTTTTACATTTGAAAATGCCTATATCAAGTCCGGAATATGACAGTTGTTATCCATATTTTGTCATGTGATTATGGACTTTCCGATTGAATTTTCCTCGGGAGTTCATTATTTTTTGTAATTTTACTTTTCCATTAGAAACGATAAGCACTAGGTGACTATATTAATTGTATTGACTGATTGTAAGTTGAACCTGTATTTACTGTTTGGTGTATCTGACATTGAGTCACTATATTAATTGTATTGACTGATTGTAAGTTGAACCTGTATTTACTGTTTGGTGTATCTGACATTGAGTCACTATATTAATTGTATTGACTGATTGTAAGTTGAACCTGTATTTACTGTTTGGTGTATCTGACATTGAGTCACTATATTAATTGTATTGACTGATTGTAAGTTGAACCTGTATTTACTGTTTGGTGTATCTGACATTGAGTCACTATATTAATTGTATTGACTGATTGTAAGTTGAACCTGTATTTACTGTTTGGTGTATCTGACATTGAGTCACTATATTAATTGTATTGACTGATTGTAAGTTGAACCTGTATTGACTGATTGTAAGTTGAACCTGTATTTACTGTTTGGAGTATCTGACATTGAGTCACTATATTAATTGTATTGACTGATTGTAAGTTGAACCTGTATTGACTGATTGTAAGTTGAACCTGTATTTACTGTTTGGTGTATCTGACATTGACGTCATTTTCTTTGATCATGTTAAGTTAATGTGATAGTTGTAGTAAAGTTTTATATTTACGACTATCAACATAATACTTATGGTATATAAAGAAGACGAGACATTTCAGCGTGTTTTAGATTTATTGTCATTGTTGGTATTAACTTGTATATCTTGTCATTTAAGGTTAGCAGTTTTAGATGAAGACGCATTTGGTTACGACTTCATTGGAGAGACCAGGATACCACTAAAGAGATTGAAGGCTTTACAAACTAAGCATTTTAATGTCTATCTAGAAAAGCAACTTCCAGTATGTATTAATGTCCTAAAATTATGAACAGCTGTCTTGACACCCAGTTTGAATATTTTCTTCTGCAATTGAATTGCCAAAAAAAAAATGAACTCAATTGATCTTACGAGAGAAACACAGGTCTTGGTTTTCAAAAGTATCTTGTGACTAAGACATGTAAAGAAGGTTGATAACGGTAATCACCATGTCACCATCTCAAATTATCAATTTCAAAATGATGTCTAAAGATATGACAGATATTCTTCATGTATATTATACTTATTCATAGTCACCCTATAATGATTTGAATCATTATCCCATACAGTTTATAAAAAAAAATGTTGAGTTAGATTGCTGTGTTGAAAAAGGATATGAATCTACACACGCTTAAAACACATGTCTTATGGCTATCTTTAGATTGGCCTTAGGTGACAAAGTAACGCTACGACTATTGAAGTTATGTTTAAATATAGCGGATATGGTTGAGTCGTCTAAAATGCCAAAAATAAGGCGGACCTATTGGGGTTGTTGTGAATAAAAGGTGTGAATTCAAATCCCGTTTAGGGACAAACAATGCAATTTCAGCATAGAAAATATATTTCTTACATTGTTGGATATAATTTAAGGTTTGTGTATAAAGTCTAGCGCGTAGGGCAACAGTGCAAGACAATTCGGTGCCACGATATCTCAGTAACATGAGTTCTAAATTCGGTCAGGAAAGAACAAAAAAATTGCTTCCGAAAATTTACACATTATTGGTTGATAGTTAGACGAATTATTTGTTAAGAAAATTTTTGCAGCCTTGTATCACCATTACTGGTGATCCGATGAATCTGTCGTGTGCATTCAAAACAAATCTCTTGGAAGAGGGGTCGAAATACAGCACAAACAAACATTTCCCAAAAGACCAAAAAAAATGAAAAAAGTATATTTTAACAAAACGCATTTAACTAACATGTCGAACAGCGGATGTTCTTTACCTTGCTGACTGCCAATGGCGATCGTCAAATTAACGGATCACCAGATGTAACAAATGGATATTTATTGTAAATTTGATATTAAACAGAAAGCAATAAAGATGGTTTACCGCAAACATGAGTGTCAAATATTTGTATACCATATCCTGAACTTTATTCGTTGCCAAATTTTCGAAAATTTTAAAGGAAGGGGGCAGGGGTCTATTTGAGTAACAGTATTTTTTTTAACATATGAATAATTTTTAGCATAAAGACTAGCTTATAGGGATGGTAGGGGCTTCAGTGGCCGAGTTGTCTAAGTAGTCGAACAACTGAATTACTAGCGTATCAACACTGAGGTTGTGTGTTTAAATATCGCACGTTGTAGGTGCGTTCCACTCAAATGTTAACTGACTAGGATTGTTAATTTTCCTATGGCAGGTATGGGATTCTCTCCAGACACTCTGGTTTCTTCCATCTGTGCAGCTGACTGCCACAAAATAGCACATTAATCCTGAAAGTGGCATTAAACACTAATCAATCAATAAATTACAATTAATTGATGACTATCTAATCATGCGCGCATAGTGCAGATCTTTATTATAATTTTTATTAAGGTGTAAAAGCGTTAAACAAAGCAAATTTTGTTTGAAGCGGGGACATGTGAGCACGATAAACGCTTTTACAATCCTATACAGTTGTGAGAGAGAAAATATCATTTAAATCTTATTATTTCATGTTTATGCTACAACCATGAATTCAAAGTTATATAAAGTTTTTGCTATGCATTGTTTTGACATTATTAAGAATAGAACTTACAATCATAGCTGTTGTATTTTGAATAGAAATGAATTACAAAAAGGGCTTAAATGTAACTGTTTTTAAGTGCTTTGTCACGATCTGTTTTGTTCATCCATAGGCAACTGATTATTTTCAGATTTTTTGGGGGTAAATATTGCATAAAAAGTCATCAAAAGCCAATGGTACTGACTTGATAACTTTATCTTCCAAGGTTGATTACTATCTTTGATAGTTCAAACAAAATAGTGCAGTGAAGTGATCATTATTTACATTTTTCCAGTCAATCTCATGCATTAATGTTTTTGATGAAATTTTATACTTTGATATTTAAGTCACAATATGATGTGTATTTGTAGTACCATACTTGCAAAGACAACATTTTATTAAAAGTAATGCATGGTGTATGAAAAAATCCAATAAAAATGTTCGAGCAAGTACAAAGGAAGATAATTCCAATTTAGATATTAAACTTGTCTTGCAAATTACAATTCAGTGTTTCATTTAAAAATTCACAAAATTGCAAAATAAAAGAACTTAAATTGTTTTGTGTTGTTACACCACTGTCCTAGGTTATTTGAATGTTCAGCAATCGCAAACATTCAGTATGTACCTGACCGAACGGGAGTCAGTAAAAAGTAAAATAGGTACAAATATGTTTGTACATATTTTGATTTTCATTACACTCAGTTGTCATTATTTTACAGTTTTCCCAGGATGTGTGTTTTCTGTACTGTTGATTTATTATCATATCTCAATCAGTTACATGTGAAGTTTATCACATGTTCTTAGCAAGAGGTTTAACTACATCAGTTCCAATACAAATATACCTGTCCTGTTAATTAGTGACCACTTGTGGCATTTGGCTTCCTTTGTCCTTTGTTTCCTCATACATTAACCTGGGTGCAGTTTTAACTCCACCCACTTAGGAGTATCCCATTAAGATGTTGTGTATTAAAACCTGTGTATGCTGCCTTGAGTATTTATGTACTTCAATGCAAATTAAGCAAATAAGCAGTTATAACACTTATATTGGCCCTTAGAGTGTATCCAAGTATCCATGTACTTCAATGCAGATTAAGCTAATAAGCAGTTATAACACTTATATCGGCCCTTATAGTGTTTTCGCTTAAAACTTGCTTCCCACCGACCCCTCCTTTCACTTTCAATATTGCAATGATAGGGGAATCAATCTCAGCACAGTTTATAGCAGATTTTAAAATTTCATTTATGAAATTTTATCACTGATTGTTTCACAAATTTCACTCAACGCCCAAGATAAACTGTCCAATTTCACACAAATTCAATCCAACACCAATTCAGCATCAACACTACTAGGCTTCCTCATAGCCTCCTTTTATGCTTCTTCATTGTCTCATTTTGGGCTTACTCATAGCCTCAAAGACATGATAGCCTCTAGGCATGATAGCCTCATAGGCTTCATGATAGCCTCACGCATTTATTTTGAACCATCGTTCCAAATTGATTGGTGTGATGTCAAGCAAGGGGTTTATAATTTGCTACTTTTCAGTATGCACATAGCTAGGCTTTTGGTTTAGGCATGGAGCAAAAAAAGTTTTGTTTAGCTGAGTATATTCCACAAGGGCCAAATTATAAGTGATGTATATGTGTTAGCAGTGAATAAGTGAAATTAGGCATTTAAGCTTAAATCTTAGGCAATAGCTAACGCCTAGGCAGTAAGTCTATTGCCTAAATGATGTTAGGCAATAGTTTTAAATCCTGAAAAATGTGTGCAGGCATTAAACTTAAGGGGGCTCGCGGGTCTAAATGATTTTTTTTATTTAATATAAGATTTCTCTATATATTTCTATAAATGAACTTTGTCTTATCTTTAATAGAAAAATGAAATAAAAAAATGGGGTCACCGTTCATTTACGCTCACAATCTGCCGTCGAAAGAAGCATACATTTTTGTTAATGTCCTTTTTTTCTGTTGAACCAATAGAAGAAATAGCGGTAATATCGAATTAAAAAAAGAACTAAATTACAGAAATCGATTAAATTTTACATTTATTTAGTTTATGTACAGCTTATTCGAATACAACAATAAAAACGATAGGTCACCGATTAGTTTAAAAAGATATTTCAATTTTAATGCCAAGAAATGGCATTTTTGAACCAAAGGGAGATAATTTAGAGCTTTTTCAATGATATCGACATATTAAAAGTCACCTGGGGTTAACACGAATTGATTTTTTTGGAATAATTTTCATACCATATGATAAAGTAAAAACTACTGAAGGTAATTAATAGAATTTGTAATGTTAAATAAAAGTGTTTTTTTTTCTGAAAATCTTATAACCGCGAACCTCCTTAATACATAAAATATAAATGCGAGTAAATAAAAGACTTTTATTCATTTAAATAAAAATATATTTGTTATATCATAACATTATGAGAACTATGGCCTGTTTATCGAAACTGTCATAAGATTGGTCTAACAAGAAATTCTTAGGACAGAACTTATGATTAAGGTTGGTCCAACTTACCGAATGTCTCAGTATGCATATCGAAGCAACTATAGGATTATCTTAGCTAGAATGTCCTATCGGCTGTGCGAAGTATTGGCGTAAAAGAAATATCAAATGAAAAAAAATGGTATCAAATTATATCTTAAATTTAAAAAAAACAATTGATTATTGGAAAATAATTAATAGTTTTAAATTAAAGGTCATAAATAAATTTGATATTATTTTTGTAAATTTAATGCCTACGTTTTATATTAGAATTGAACAAACTAATTGTAAATAGGTAAAATAAATATAATAATCGATAAAATCTGTATTTGCTTTAAAAAATGTCAAACATTGCAACCAATGGTGCTGAAATGAAGGATAGGGATTTAATATGCAATAAGCTGCTACAATTTCAATTTTGTAAGGGGAGGAGGGGTGTTCGTATAAAATTTTAATAGGCAGGACAGAAGTTTGGAGTAAAAAAAAGAGCAGGCGATGATGAGCAACTTTATAAAAAAAAAAAAAAAAAAAAAAAAAAAAGGAAGGATGATTTTTTGGTAAAAAAATACCAATTGAAAGAATAGAGTGAAAAAAAGGAAAGACACGAGATTTAAAAAAAAATGCTTTTCATCCTAGACCACCCCCTTTTCCATCTGTTTCTAAACATCAAATTTTAGCTCTCTTTATTAAATACAACAAATACAGGCCATATTTTTTTAAATAAAAATAACCATCCTAAGTTAGGACCATTCTGAGACCATTGTGAAACGAGGTTTTGGGTGTGTTCTGAGGGTTATGGCAACTGTTATAGTTCGATTTTCATTGTGGCTGTGGAAAAAGTTCATGATAGCTGAATTTCGCACACTGCTAAATTGGCAATTCCCCGAGACTGTTTTATTTGAATAGTACTGAATTAAACGGCAAAAATTTACTATTTAACTTGTATAATTTTGTGTGAAATCAATATAATAATCACTTTAATAAAATAATCATTATCTTATCTGAACTTATCCAATAACAAGAAATATCTTTAAAAAAAATATCCGACGTATTTAAATTTGATTATATGTTTAAAACTATCATTTCAATAACCTTCAGAAGCACAATGACTTAATGATGCAGGACCTCTTTAAGGGCATACGATACAGTTACAGGGGAGGTAATGACGATGCTAACATAAATGTTATTTTCGCGACGTCAAACTGTGACATATCGGGAAAAGATGCATTTTTCGGCTGATTTTTAGCATTTAAACTGATTTAATTTGAAAACGAGTTCATGGACCCCTCTTTTTCAAACCAGCAATTTGTTTCTTTTTGCAGGAAGATTATGTGACCCAAATTTAAAAAAAATGTAAATAGAGATTATTTTTTTTTATTTTGATAAACATGCAGCAAAAAATTACGTATTTTACTCAATTCATGAACATTTGATAAATATGAGTTATTTCTGAATAAAAAAATTCTAATTTTTTAGGATTCTTATAAAATACAGAAATTACCGTTTATTTAACAAAAACAATTTGTGTTTACCTTTTAAAAAAGTTATGTCTTTCTTTCGAAAAAGAAATTACGGCCACAAATATGAGTTTTGAGCAGATATACAAAATTTCGACCTCATTTTACTCAAAAAGTAGCACATGAAGGTATATTTTTATTACATTTTTGATTAAATCAGGTAAAAAATAGCCTATATGCAAATTTTCACGAACTTGTAAATACAGGATCAAAACTTAATCGTATGCCCTTAATTAAATCTCCATCTGAATGTAACTGTTTGTGTTTAGTATTCCCAGTCCTCGTATCTTTCTGTTTACATTCACCAAAAACCCCCACGGAAATCTCACATGCGTAGGTGCGTTCTAAAAGTCATGTACGTTCGTACAACAAAGTTTACATTAAAAATTATATAATTGTCCCGAATAAACAGCTGTCATGGATGCAAAGAGCTATTTTTAATAAAAATATAAATCTTTGTAAGATCTAGTTCAAATATTTATAGTTTTTCACTTGCTTTCCATCACGATATAATTAACGAGACGTTTTTGTCGAGCCTTCGACTTTAGTCGAAAAAGCGAGACTAAACGATCCTACATTCCGTCGTCGTCGGCGGCGGCGTCCACAAATATTCACTCTGTGGTTAAAGTTTTTGAAAATTTAATAACTATCTTAAACTCTACTGGATTTCTACGAAACTTAGACAGAAGCTTGTTTATGATCATAAGATAGTATCCAGAATTAAAGTTTGCAAAAATAAAATTCTATTTTTTTCGGTTTTTTACTTATAAATGGACTTAGTTTTTCTGCGGGAAAACATTATATTCACTCTGTGGTTAAAGTGTTTTGAATTTTAATAACTTTCTTTAACTATCCTGGGTTTGTACCAAACTTGGACAGAAGCTTTTTTATGATCATAAAATAGTATCCAGAAGTAAAGTTTGCAAAAATAAATTCCATTTTTTCTGTTTTTTACTTATAAATGGACTAAGTTTTTCTGCGGGAAAACATTACATTCACTCTGTGGTTAAAGTTTTTAAAATTTTAATAACTTTCTTTAACTATCCTGGGTTTGTACCAAACTTGGACAGAAGCTTGTTTATGATCATAAGATATATCCAGAAGTAAATTTTGTAAAAATATAAATCCATTTTTTCCGTGTTATTCTTTAAATGGACTTAGGTTTTCCGCAAGGAAACAACACATTCACTCTGGTCAATGGTGGGTGGTTAAATTTTAAAAACATTTAACAACTTTCTTATTCTATTTTAAATTTGTACCAAACTTGGACAGAAGCTTGTTTATGATCAAAAGCTAGTATCTAGAAAGGAAATTTTTGTTAATATTTGGTTCCTGTGTATCTGCATTTTACTTATCAATGGACTTGGTTTCTCTTCCAGTTAACATTACATACAGTCTAAAGTTTTTAAAACATTTATTCGATTTATAAACTATTCTGAAATTTTTACCAAACTTGGACAGAAGCTTCTTACAATCAAAAGATAGTATCAAGAGGAATATTTTTATTGATTGTTTTCCTCTTTTTTGTTGAGCCTGCCAGGGAGTTACAGCAAAAGTAGGCGAGACACTGGGTTCTGCGGAACCCTTACACATTTTTTAAACACAACCAAATCACCCACCATGACAGCATTTTGTCCAATCACAGAAAGGATTTTCGAGCATGCGTATTCTGTTGGCATAGTTAAGCGTCCTTAAGTTCAAAGGGCAAAAACCGAAACTATAACGACTACGTCGGAAAAAAAATTGGAAAATGGTATGAGCTCGATTAGTGAAGTGTAAACATTGTCAAATAAAAATTATATTTGTTGAGGGGCCAGCTGAAGGACGCCTTCGGGTGCGGGAATTTCTCGCTACATTGTTGGTGACCTTCTGCTGTTGTTTTTTCTATGGTCGGATTGTTGTCTCTATGACACATTCCCCATTTCCATACTCAATTTTATAATTATTTTATAGAATTTCCCCCTTTTTTATTTGGATGCAATCACTTTTTATACGACCGCAAAAAGTAAAAAAAATATGTCGTATATTGCTATCACGTTGGCGTCGTCGTCTGCGTCGTCGTCGTCGTCGTCCGAATACTTTTAGTTTTCGCACTCTTAACTTTAGTAAAAGTGGATAGAAATCTATGAAATTTTAACACAAGGTTTATGACCACAAAAGGAAAGTTGGGATTGATTTTGGGAGTTTTCATCCCAACATTTTAGGAATTAGGGGCCAAAAAGGGCCCAAATAAGCATTTACTTGGTTTTCGCACAATTACTTTAGTTTAATTGAATAGAAATCTATGACATTTTGACACAAGGTTTATGACCACAAAAGAAAGGTTGGAATTGATTTTGGGAGTTTTGGTTCCAACAGTTTAGGAATTAGGGGCCAAAATAGAGCCCAAATAAGCATTATTCTTGGTTTTTGCACAATAACCTAAGTTTAAGTAAATAAAAATCAATGAAATTTACACACAAGGTTAATGACCACAAAAGGAAGGTCGGTATTGATTTGGGGAGTTGAGGTCCCAATAGTTTCGGAATTAGGGGCCAAAAAGGGGCCCAAATAAGCATTTTTCTTGGTTTTCGCACCATAACTGTAGTATAAGTAAATAGAAATCTATGAAATTTAAACACAAGGTTTATGACCATGAAAGGAATGTTGTTATAGATTTTTGGAGTTTTGGTCTTAGTTTAGGAATAAGGTCCAAAATTTAACTTTTGTTTGATTTCATAAAAAATTGAATAATTGTGGTTCTTTGATATGCCGAATCCAACTGTGCATGTAGATTCTTAATTTTTGGTCCCGTTTTCAAATTGGTCTACATTACGGTCCAAAGGGTCCAAAATTAATCTTTGTTTGATTTTGACAAAAATTGAATCCTTGGGGTTCTTTGATATGCTGAATCTAAAAATGTACTTAGATTTTTGATTATTTGCCGAGTTTTCAAGTTGGTCCAAATCGGGGTCCAAAATTAAACTTTGTTTGATTTCTTCCAAAAATGAATAAATAGAGTTCTTTTATATGCCTAATCTAACTGTGTATGTAGATTCTTAATTTTTGGTCCTGTTTTCAAATTGGTCTACATTAAAGTCCAAAGAGTCCAAAATTAGTTAACAAAAATTGAATTCTTGGGGTTCTTTGATATGCTGAATTCAAACATGTACTTAGATTTTTGATTATGGGCCCAGTTTTCAAATTGGTCCAAATCAGGATCAAAAATTATTATATAAATTAAAGTATTGTGCAATAGCAAGAAATTTTCAATTGCACAGTACTCAGCAATAACAATAAATCTTCAATTGCACAGTATAGTGCAGTAGCAAGAAATTTTCCATTGCACAGTATTGCACAATATCAAGAAATCTTCAATTGCACAGTATTGTGCAATAGCAAGTATTTTCAATTGCACAGTATTGCGCAATAGCAAGAAATATCTATTTGCAAAATATTGTGCAATAGCAAGAAATTTCAATTGGAGTTATCTTTCTTTGTCCAGAATAGTAGCTGAATAAACTTAAATCATTGTTTTATACAATATACAATGTATCTACACTTTTATTACAAACTGATAAATTAAAACAATCTTTACCATTCAGTGATAACAAGCACTTTTTTTACATTTTAATATTTCATGATGTATTTAAATGAGTAATAATTGTTGCAAACTCCATTAGAAATTTGAATTGAGATCGGTTTTGGAATAAAGGAAAGGGGGATGTGAAAAAAAATTGGGGGAGGGGGGGGGGGCAATTTTTCTCATTTGAATTTTCATAAATAAAAAGAAAATTTCTTCAAACATTTTTTTGAGAGGATTAATATTCAACAGCATAGTGAATTGCTCAAAGGCAAATCAAAATTTTTAAGTTTAACTATTTAATCACAATCAAAATTTAGAGCTGAATCCAGCTTGAATGTTGTGTCCATACTTGCCCCAACCGTTCAGGGTTCAACCTCTGCGGTCGTATAAGCTGCGCCCTGCGGAGCATCTGGTTTAAATCTTTTTTAATATTTTGTAATACCATAAAAATGTGAAAAAAGTATGAGTTGATTCTGTTTTTTAACTGCTAAAATTACTAGATAAACTCACTCAATTTGAAGATCTTTCAAATGAATGTATATTTATAAATATGATGAAGAAACGACTAAATATCAAGAATAAATCACCAAATATGCATAAATTCCAGAGATCTCTTATTGCCTAAAATTATGTTCGACAATAGGATGAATAATCATCATCAGATTTCAGGAAATAAGCTTAATGCCTAGAAATTTTAGGCAATAAGTTAATGCCTAGGCATAGGATTTAAGCTTAATGCCGAATTTCACTTATTGCCGCTAACATATATATAAAATAAAAGTTTTAATTCAATTATGATTTTGGTTTAATTCAAACATGAATACCACTGGCATTGCTACACAATATTTCCGAGGAGTTTATTTACAAGAAATATTATGATAGGAAAAATTAGGTTAATAGTAATGTTGATGTGAGCACTAAATCCTTAATTTTAGATATCATGAGTTCAAATGGTGAGTTCTGAAAGAAATCAGGGGTAAACTATTATTATTTTATCTACTATGAACTCATTATGTGTGACTATGAGGATTTTGTTCACTGACACATCATTAGCAAAGTTGAAATTTAGGGCAGAAAGTTACATCAAGATGGTTTTAATTGTCAGATCAAAGAAATTTGCAAGAAGGTATCAGGTTGGATGTTTACTCAGGTTTACTCAGGCACACATTTCCCTATTCCATAACAGATTACCAAAGAAAAGAGACGGAATGAACAACCGACAATTAAAATAAGATTAGTACAACATCACATCAACTTAAATTAGTTTACCCTAAACAAATATTTACAAAGAATCAGAACACAATGCAAACATGGAACAAATCATAATTAAACATATTCCGGACCATTTCTGAGAATAATGTATAGAACACAATAATACTGAACTCCGCGGAAAGTTCAAAACGGAAAGTCCCTAATGAAATGGCAAAATCAAATGATAAAACACAACAAACGAATGGACAACAATTATCATATTCCTGACTTGGTAGAGGCATTTACAATTGTAGAAAATGGTGGTTTTTGATGGTCTGTCTGTCATATTTAAATAAGGAGATGTAGTATAATTGTCAAATGAAGTGGATGTAAGCAACTCCATGCAACCATACTGAATTTAAGAGGATCAACTATAGTGCATGTGCATGGGGTATTAAGCTCGATGTGCAGACAGCTCTAGTTAGTTAGTTGTACTGGTATTAGTAATGTTGTATTTATTTATGTTACACTTTTGTATGTCCGGTTTTTTAAATTGCTGGTTATACGATATGAGTTTCACAATGCCTATGGTTCCTATGTTCCTATAATTGCTTACTTCCATTTCATTTGAACCGCGATTAATAGTTGTCTCATTGGCAGACACGTCACATAAATAAAGTATACATTTTACAAGTCTAAACCCTGGGTCAGAAAATTAAGGAGTAAAGCTAAAGATGAAGGTTTACAATAAATGGACATAAATAAATTAAAAATGAATTTAAAAAAAATAAAGAATAAAAAAAAAAAAAAACATCAAGTGATGTGGTTCATTAACAATAATTTTATAATGGATCTATAAAAGACAATTACCAGCCTTCCCACTAGTTCTCTTTGTGAACCAGTTTGATTGTTATGTCTCTGATTTTTTTTGGGGTGAAATACAATTCTCATATTTAATTATATGATTCACATTTGGTAAAACACAATAAGCGTGTTTTTAATTTAACGAGTATGCCTTATAAAAAAGAAGATGTGGTATGATTGCCAATGAGACAACTATCCACAAAAGACCAAAATGACACAAACATTAACAATTATAGGTCACCGTACTCAACAATGAGCAAAGCCCATACCGCAACATTATTTTTTTAAACTTTTTTTAAAATATTTTCAGACAGAAAAAGACGATGATCTTTTAGCCAACGACAGAGGTAGAATTCTTTTAGGATTAAAGTATGACTCTAGGAAACATGCTCTCTATGTTTATGTTGTTAGATGTGTGGGACTAGCAGCTTGTGATGCTAATGGGTATTCAGATCCTTACGTAAAATTGTAAGTCTATAATGCAGCTAGTTTGCATTAACCTTGTTCGTCTTTATGTTTGTCCTTATGTTTTTCCATTCGTTGATCTAATGTTTAGACCACAAGTTAACTAACTGCAACTGAACCTAATATCGTTATAATGGTCATTTATTGTTATCCCATGTGGACACGGTATGTTAGTGTAGGATCACTCCCGATGAACGGAGGCCAGTGGCTGATATTGCGCTAGCACATCAAGTCCGAATGGGATATCTATTTTATACCCCAGCTCTTCTAGACTATGTAAAAGAACATTTACGCTTCATAATATCTAGTTCAGAATGCCATAAAATTATTATAAAATACTTTATATATTACTATATATTAAATAGAATATACCCTTTATGAGCCCCCGATACAATGTTTAAATGTTGTGAATTAACAGTTAGTTTGTATCTAGTTGTTTTTTTGTGTAGAGGTATGAACCGTTGCTTCATATGCTTAATTAGTTATCAAAAGTACCAGGATTATAATTTCATACGCCAGACGCGCGTTTCGTCTACATAAGACTCATCAGTGACGCTCAGATCAAAATAGTGAAAAAGCCAAAACATATACAAAGTTGAAGAGCATTGAGGACCAAAAATTCCAAAAAGTTGTGCCAAATACGGGTAAGGTAATCTACTCCTGGGGTAAGAAAATCCTTAGTTTTTCGAAAAGTTCAAAGTTTTGGAAACAGAAAATTTATAAAAATGACCATATAATTGATATTCATGTCAACACCGAAGTGCTGACTACTGGGCTGGTGATACCATACTTAAGGCATAGACACCGAAAATTAAGTAAGCGTATTTATATGACCCCGCCGTAGCAGAGGGGCAGTAAGTTTTACCGTGTCCGTTGGTACAGCCGTACGTCCCAAAATAGGTGTCTGTTTTCTGACTTTTGCCTCACCAAATGTTATAACATAATGATACATTGCTCATTGCTACACAAACAGATCGAGCTTGAATTTATGTGGCGTTCTGTTCTAGAGTTATGCTTCTTTACAAATGTAAAAATTGCTAATTTTTGTCCGTTTGTTAACTTAAGTTTGCCTGAATTAAATGACACTTATACACAATGTTTATTACCACTAAACACACTGTGAACTCAGGTGGCATAAGTTTTACCGAACTAGAGTTATGCCACTTTACAAATGGAAAACTTGCTGATTTGATTTGTTTCTGTTCTCTAACTAGAGTTTGCCTGGACCAAATGTTATGAAATTCTTATTCCCACAAAACACAGATCAAGTTCGAATTTTAGTGGCTTTACTTTTACCGTTCCATAATAATGCTCCTTTATAAATTGTAAAATTGCTAAATGTTTCGTTTATGTCCTCTAACTTAAGGTAACCTTAAATAAATGTTATGAAAAGTATGAACAATTCTTATTCCACAAAACTCAGATCAAATACAAATTTGGATAGCATCACTTTTACAGTTCTTGAGGTTATGACCCTTTATAACTTTAAATACAAGCGGGAGCATCATTTGTGTCTCGTGGACACATGCCTCATTTATTTACATATATTAATCATCTTGAATATTTCACCAAATGAACATGTATTTGCAAGATAAACAAAAATCCCTAACGATTGCTTATTGCCTGAAATAATGTTTGGCAATTAAATGAATAGTCCTCATCAGATTTCAGGAAATAAGAAAAGCCTGACAATTTCAGGAAATAACTTTATGCCTAGGCGTTAGCTGATTGCCTATGATTTCTTCTTGATGTCTAATTCACATATTTTCGCTAAAATATATGTTTAATATATATACATATTGCTATCGACATTATTGTTGAATCACATAAAAACGGTTGTCAATTTAAGTTATCAATTTTAACAAAAGAGTGTATCAAATTGGTAACTTAATTAAATGCAACCCTTATAGTAAAATAGGGGAAAACGAAAAATTTTGCGCTGGATACCTTTGTTCACAAAACGATTCAATCTCTCCAATTTACTTAAAAATTTAATAATGGATTTCCCTTGGTGATGATGACTGAAAAACTTTAACATGTTTAACCTTAGAATATATCTCAAAACTTGAAAACAAAAGGTTTTTCAAATGTATCCTTCGGATATTTTTTTTTGTCATGATAAAGCTTAATTCTGTGACAAATTTCATAAACCGACTTGAAAGTTAGACAAACGTTATTGATTTCTAACAAAAATTTGACCATACACGGAACCTTAATGTTGACGCTGTTGATAACAAAATGATGTAGGATCACTAAGTATCTACTGTCACAGAAATATAGATTCATATCTTATCTTTTATTAAATGATGTCTTTTTTATGTAAAGGCTAATTCATTTACATACCAGAGCGATTTTTTTTTCAACTCATTTAAAGTTATTCAGACTTATATGATAATATAAAGATACTCTGTGTCTACAATTATCATTGAATGTTCATATCAAGTTAAACGTGCTACCTTTTGACTTGCTGATTGTATTTAAGTTGATTGATTGATTGATTGATTGATTCAATAATTGATTAATTGATTGATTGATAATTGTTTGGTTTCATCCATTGTCAATTATTTTCTCCATATGCAGGGACGTTATTGTATTATGATATACCAACTATAACCAGATTTATTCCATATTGGTATTATTTAGTAGGTTTTTCTATATGAATTGGATTTTGAATAAAAAAGCATATTCACCTGAGAAAGTGTTATTTATCGCGCTAAACGTCACGCGCTTTTACATGCAACGTTATGGTAAAATGTTTCATGTACAATTTGTTCTGGTATATGTTTGACATTTAATACATTTTCTTCTCTCGGAATATGAAATAAAACATAATGTCTTTTGTTTTGGTCAATATGGGGTTTAATTGACTTTTGAAAAAAATGAATTTCACTTCGGCCGTCGGCCTCAGTGAATATCATTTTTTCAAAAGTCAATAAAACCGCATATTTACCTCATCAAAAGACAGTAATTGTATAGTATTTCATAATTGTCTGCATGTAATGCGTTATGTTTTATGCCAAAAGATGCAAACATTGCCCCAGTTAATGAGCTAACTTAAAGCTTAACGGGCTGGACCATATAAGTAGTTGGACCATACAGGCATTGTTTTCCAATATGCTTTACAAACTGGTCAATGATACACTATTTTTTATCTACATGGTCTGGAACATATACATATCTCAGGAGCATAATTTGAAAAGAGTTATTAACTATGTATTGGGAGCATTCTGTGGATTTATTATTATTCGCTGGATACTAATTTTTCCGGATTTTGTGGGTACAGGTAAACCACGAATTAAAATGTTCAACGAATATCAAATTTTCTATAGGTTTGTGTGCAGACTACGGCTTTACTTGAAATGACTAACAGACAACAAAACTATAGTCATGGTAGTCAATACATGAATTATTACACTGCAAAACCTTACCCAAGCATGTCAAACCTTTGCAAATGAAATAAGTTATGGCACTGATTATACATTTATATATACAAGTTTGTCAGAATTTTTATATAATTTTTTGTAGGTATCTGAAACCAGACAAAGACAAGAAATCCAAGTTTAAAACTGCTGTAAAAAAGAAAACTTTGAATCCGGAATATAACGAGGTATGGTTGGATAAAGAATAAAGAAACATGTAGGCATGAAAAGCATAGGAGGTTCCCATTGGCATTCTTTGTTGACAAAACATTTAGCCGGTCCTTTTTGTCATGATTAACAAATAGTTGTATCTTACCGAAATATTTATAAAAACAGTGTTGTGTACAAGATATAAGTTCGTACAAATTATGATTTGTACAGGGTTTTTGACACATATCTTTACGCGTCATGTATTAAAATGTTATCTTTTAAATATCCTACGTTCAAATATGTATTCACTTCAAACTAATATTTAGTGATATTCTCAAACTAGAAATAAGTATCCCTGAATGGTTTTAATTCTTATTTTATTTTTCTGTTTATACCAAAATTCTATCCATATAAACCTTTTTTTTTGTGATCTTCTATTTGTTTTGTATCAATGCTCAGTATTAGACTGTATTATGTAGTCATGGATTTATGACATAAATATCAGAAAAGAAAGACTGTGTGCTTATATCATCCATTTGTGTTTAGCGGTTCATAAAACACTGATAACTTGTACAAAACATCAGTGCAAATTATAATTTGATGTGTACAACATTACAATTTGTACAAAACATTTATATACAAGTCTAAATAGAAAAAAATGTTTAAACCTATGATTGTGTTGGATAAAAAATGCAATTTTTATACGTGTTCATGCAAAAACAATTCTTGGCAGAAAGTCTAAATACAACACTTGCCTGCACTGTATCAGACGCGCTAGACCACTCGACCACCTTGGCTTCAAAAAAATAAAGTTTTGGTGGCCGGGTGTTACCTTTCCTCGTCAGTTTTAATCTAGCGTCGTAATACAGTACATGATATATAAGGCATGAAGATGGTATTGCTACAGATCAGCTGAATTATATATTGTAAAGTATCCTACAAATTAATGCATGATACAGCCACAGAAATAATTATATTTATAAGTACGTCTGAACCAGTGACAACTCTACAACAGATTTATCCATCGGACCACCATCAGTGATGGTGATATATGCCTGTGTACATTCTGTATATACAACTCGTTTAAAAATCAGCCCATCAATGTTAGATCTGTAAATTTGCTTTCGAAATTTTTTTGTTTTTCCCTCGCCGAGATTTGAACTCATGCTAATGAGATACCGTGACACCAAATCATCTGCACTGTATCCGACGCTATATAAAAACTAGAAACAATAATTTTCGGAAGGTTAACATTTCGTGGTTTTGTCTCTATATAAGATTCCATGGGGATTTAATTTCGTGGTTTTCTTAAATGTTAGTGGAATTATATGGAGGTTAAATTTTCGCGGGTTTTATTTTCGTGGATATATTTTTTCCACGAAATAAACGATATTAAATACTCCACGAATATTTCTGCTTTTATAGTACTAGATCTTTTATCCAGGAATTTGTATATGAAATCAAACATAATGAGCTCGCTAAAAAGACTTTAGAGATTACTGTGTGGGACAGAGATATTGGAAAAACTAACGACTTCGTAGGTAAGTGGCGATCTTATTTAAATTTAAAGTGTGAAAAGAGATTCTCATATTTGAACAGTTTTATAAAAGTTCCACTATGATGGCATAACAATGTGAATTTATTATATTAATGTCTATGATACAACTATCCACCAGTGATTGAAAGACGAGATCGAGAATATAAACATCTACTTGTATATAGCACTGAATTTACAATCTGCAGCAATGAGCAAAATCAATATGATATAGACAGCTATAAAAAAAAGAATGAAAAATATGAATTGATTCAAAAGAAAAAAACACAATGAACAAAAGCAATATTCGGACAGCAACTTCCAACAACCACTGAATTTAAGGCTGTTTACTCTGAACAGGGACTTCAAGAATGTGGTGGAGTGAACGATGTTTTAGCTCATTACCCTCCTCAAACCTAGGACATAAGTGCCACTGCAAAACCAACCATAAACATCAATTAGATTAGACTCGACTAGGTGTACATGTTTATCTAGCAGGGCTCATCTGACCTTGGTCTCCTCTTCATGTTTCATTGATCAATTTAAAGTTTTTCTTGTCAAGTTTGTTTCTTAAACGTGTAAATATGTGAACTATATTTAAAGCATATGTTTTGTATGGTATGATTGTAAGGTGTCCATGTTTCTAGGTTGGTTTATCTGACCTTGACTTCATATCGTAGATCATGTTAATTTTATATGAGAGTTGTAGTAAAGCTTTATATTTAGGACCCTAGATATAATATCAATAGTAAGTATAGAAGGCGAGTCATTTTAGCGTGTGTATACTCTTGTTTAAGCTTTTATCTTCTTGTCACACTAGTTCATTTTGTCTTGATTTACTTTCAAATATAGGAAAATAAGTTGTGATATGAAAGGCAATGAAACAACTCTCAATAAGTCAAAAATTACGTAAAAATAACCTCTCATTAGTGTGTTTCAAATTTCTTATATGACATTTAGAGGGTTATTAAACTTTATGGTTTTAAACCGTAATGGGCGAATCATGCGTTTAAAGAGCAGCAGTTTATTTTATGCGTCTTAAAAATCATTGCTTTATTTTATTTGATAGGTGGTGTTCAACTTGGAATTAATTCCAAAGGAGAAAGATTAAAGCACTGGTTTGATACATTAAAGACTACAGATCAGAAATTTGAGAGATGGCATACATTATCTGCTGAACTAATACCAGAGGTTTAGAATAAGCATATAACGTTTAATGTTGTGTGAGTGTTGTATTACCTCGTCTTTTTTTGTGCATAGAATTAGTTATCCCCGATTTTTGTTTCATAAACATTTAACTTCATGATATCTGAGTGCAGAAGTGATTTAACGCTGACCAATTGTTTTCTGTCATTTCTTTCTTTTGTTTATAAGGTCTTTCCACTTTTTCGTTGACAGACCTATTGCTTTTATTTTGATTATAAGTCTTTTAAATTTCTGTGGAAAAACTTGATTTTTTTCTGATAATTAGGTCTTTCCATTATTTAGTGGAAAGACGTATTGATTTTGTTCTTGGTATTAGGCTTTCCACTTTTCGGTATGAAGTTCTCTTGCTTTTGTTAGCTCACCTGTTGTGAAAGGGCCTAGTGAGCTTTTCTCATCACTCAGCGTCCGTTGTTTGTCGTCGTCCGTTAACTTTTACAAAAAAATCTTTTCTGAAACTACTGGGCCAAATAAAACCAAAATTGGCCTAAATAATCCATTCCTTATGATATCTTGTTTACAAAATGTATCTGATGACCCCACCCATCAACCAAGATGGCCGCCATTGCTTAAGATAGAACATAGGGCCTAAACGCAGGTTTTGACTTATATCTCTGAAACTAAAGCAATAAGGGCAAATCGGACATAGTGCTATAAATTTCATGATGTGAATTTCTATTTGTTTTTTTAAATTTTCAGACGCATCAAACAACATGTTGCTAGGTTGCTGCTCCTAGATTGGCAATTTTTTTGAAATTGTGTATGTTTCTTTTATTTGAATATTATGATAGATAAAGCCCAACTGAAACAACGTAGTTTTTCAGCAAAGTAAGATCTACAAATAAATAAACCCAAACAAAATTGTCAATTGACCCCTTTTATCGTCAATTTTTCGTCATTTTTGGTAATCTTTTACAGAAACCTTCTTTGAAACTACGGACCCATATTAAACCAAACTGGGCCCAAATCATCTTCAGGGTATTTTTTTTTTCTCAATATATCCGAGGACCCCGCCCATCAGCCAAGATATTCACCATGGCTAAAAATAGAACGTGGGGGAAAACACATTTTTTTTTGTATCTCTGAAACTAAAAAACTTCTCTCTTGAAACTACTGGGCCATATAACACCAACCGTAAGCTGAATGATTCTTATGGTATCTTAAGTTCGTGGTTTATAGTCTGTTTCGTCAAATTGAACAATTTTTTGTAATCTGTTACAAAAGTCTTTCCCTGAAACAACTGAGACATTTTTAACCAAAATTGGCCACAAGTAAGCATTAGGGTATTTAATTTATTCAAATGAGTCAGATCACCCTGCCTGCCAACCAGCATGGCATATACATGCTAAAGATAGAACATCTAGTTTGTCGAGCCTGGGACTTTTGCTGCAGAAAGCTCGATATAGGAATAATGATACGATGGCGGCGGGGACGGCGTTAACTAACTTCTAAAAAGCTTTATATTGTAGAAGGTGGAAGACTATGATGCTTCATACTTTGTATATAGATGCCTTATGTTACGAATTTTCCGTCTGTCACATGTCCATTGTCCTTGACCTCGTTTCATGGTTCAGTCACTACTTGAAAAAAAAGTTAAGATTTTTTTGTAATTTTAATTTCTCCCTTATTATGAGTAATTTGAAACTATATTTGGTATATACGTACCTTGCAAGATCCTCATGCCCGTCAGACATTGTTCGCTTGATCTCGCTCTCATTTCATGAATCAGGGAACAAGGTTAAGTTTTGGTGATCAATTCCATATCTCAGATACTATAAGCAGTAGGTCTCCTTCATTTAGTGTATGGAAGAAATGGAAGATGTACATGTCTAACTGTCATGGGTCATCTGACCTTCACTTCATTTTCATGGTTCAGTGGTTATAGTTATGTTTTTGTTTTTTTGTCTTGGTTTTTACACTGTATGCAATAGGTTTACTATATTTGGTGTATCGAACGATTGTAAGGTGTACAAGTCCAGCTGGTAGTGTCATCTGACCTTGACCTTATTGTCATGGTTCAGTGGTCAGAGTTAAGTTTATGATTTTTTATTCTTTTTTATACTATATTCAATAGGTCAACAATGTTTGGTGTATTGGAATTTTTTATGATGTACATTTCAGTCTCGTAGGTTTTATTTGACCGTAACGTCATTTTCAAGGTTTATTGCTCGGTGTGTAGTCATACAAGTGAGAGGTTTAGCTAGCTATAAGACCAGGTTCAATCCACCATTTTCTACATTAGAAAATGTCTTTACCAAGTCAGGAAAATGACAGTTGTTATCCATTCGTTTGATGTGTTTGGACTTTTGATTTTGCCTTTTGATTTTTTATTTTGCTTTTTGAATTTTCCTCGGAGTTCAGTATTTTTGTGTTTTTACTTTTTGTCTGTGATTTGTTTCTTAAACTATATGTAATAGATCAACAATATGTGTTGTATGGTAAGATTGTTAGATGTCCATGTCTGCATGGTGTAGTTCATTTGACCTTGACCTCATTTCCATGGTTCATCAGCAGGGGCAGATCCAGAATTTTTGAAAGGGGGCGAAATTTAAAAAATGTCGCCGAACGGAGGGAGGCGATAAATTTCGGGACCTTTTTCGAGCTTAAAAATCAGAAATAAAGTGTAAAATGAACCTTATCAACCAGTGGTTCCTGACGTGGGGCTTTATTATTTTAATGTTGCTGTAAAGTGTAAGGGTTGGACTTTTTATGCTGTATTCTCCCTATTAATTGTGTATCATATAATGATAGAATGAATCCAAAGCCATGTACTGATATATTTGATGCGGGACTTGTCAGTAAAAAAAAAGACATGGAAAATTTTTGTTTGTTTGTTAAGTTATAATAATCTCACAGATTTCTTGTTGTAAACAAGATAAACAGGGGCTATTCGATGAAATTTAGAATACCACCGACATGATTTAATAAAGATAAACAAGCAATCCGTTATCCAAATGTTTGGTTGATATGTTTCACCGAACAAAAATAAGGGAAATCAACCAAAGGCGTATACTAATGAGACAACAAATTTATAAATGACGGTCGACAAATATCAATTCGACGGAACAGACAGTCACATTCCGATCAGACATAAAAATCCCTGCCCCCCTCCCCCCAAATAATGAAGACGCCCGTTTTTTAGCTCACCAGGCCCGAAGGGCCAAGTGAGCTTTTCTTAGGTAGCAATACACAGTTAGGAGTTTAGTTTCGCATTATGGCCCCTGTGGATTTTTCAAATAGGAAAGTTATTGTGTAATAAAATTCATTTTTAGACAGATGAGTGCTAATTTAGCCTTCAAAGGTGGTTTATAAGAGCATCAAGATTATGTTTGACATGTTTTATGGGCTGTTTTCTGTTTTTCAGTCCGTATTTTCATAGCTGGACCGGCCATCGGTCCAGAAATTAATGTACTGTTTACAAACACTCTTTTTCTACACGAAGTTTTTGACGCAATTTTACAAAAAAATGAGACGAAAGACATATGATTTTCATTGGATTTGCTGAATGATATATGTACACAGTTTCAGAAAAGGTATTACTTCAAGCGATTGAAATTCGACTTTTAGCCAAATTTTGGGGAAATATGTGACATCTTTCCCCCCCTTTTTGCAATATTTTATAACAAATAAATGCAGATTGTTGCCATGGATACACCAAAAAGAAATTATATTTTGCAATTTTATATACTGGAAATAAAATCTATGGAGGATTCTGATTACATACATATGCCCATATATGACACAAACAGTAAGCTTGATATTGCAAGAAAGCAATGCAAAGGGAATGGTAAAATTCATAAGGGCAAATTTTAGTATTTTTTCCTAACTGTTTATTGCTACCTTATGGCATGCTTACCAAGCTCAGAAGGGTATAATTTAAGACTTTTCATGCCACAAATCTATTGATATTTAGATTCAAAATCAACTTCTGAGTAAATTAAGTGTTTAACAATGACAATATGTGTCAATTTTATTGTTTACAGTCCTTAGCAACCAAAATTAGACATTTTGACACTAGGCTTATATTTGTACTCTTTCGGCTTAACGCTTGCTTCTGATGGACTGGGCTGCATGTAGTAGCCCAAGTATTGAATGTGTTGGTTTTTTTCTTGCGAATATGTCACATTATTATTTTTATCAAGATTTCATGTTACATTTTGGCATATATTAAATGTATAGTTAAATCAGATGTAAGAAATTGATACCCTATCACCAAGTTTTTTAATCAAGTCTGTGGTATGCAATAAGCATACAGATTAACATTTTTATGCTTAAAATTGCTAAATTTTGTACAATGTTGCATCATCAGAGATCTTATTATGATATTCAACATTAAAAAACTGACAAAAGAGGTACAGTTTTTAAGATTTGGCTAAAAATTGAGGTAGAGACAAGATTTTACACTTTGACTTGGCACCTTTCTTAAAATCAGTTTTTGTCGCGTTTCAGTGTCAACTGCTAACCTTCATAAAATATGCATTACTCAATCAATTTTCAAAAATAAAAGGCCATTTTACTTGTTTTAGCTAGCAGAACTCAGAAAATAAGTTAAAAGGGAGAATTTGAAAAAAATATTTACTATTAAGGTAGCAATACACAGTTAGGAGTTTAGTTTCGCATTATGGCCCCTGTGGATTTTTCAAATAGGAAAGTTATTGTGTAATAAAATTCATTTTTAGACAGATGAGTGCTAATTTAGCCTTCAAAGGTGGTTTATAAGAGCATCAAGATTATGTTTGACATGTTTTATGGGCTGTTTTCTGTTTTTCAGTCCGTATTTTCATAGCTGGACCGGCCATCGGTCCAGAAATTAATGTACTGTTTACAAACACTCTTTTTCTGCACGAAGTTTTTGACGCAATTTTACAAAAAAATGAGACGAAAGACATATGATTTTCATTGGATTTGCTGAATGATATATGTACACAGTTTCAGAAAAGGTATTACTTCAAGCGATTGAAATTCGACTTTTAGCCAAATTTTGGGGAAATATGTGACATCTTTCCCCCCCTTTTTGCAATATTTTATAACAAATAAATGCAGATTGTTGCCATGGATACACCAAAAAGAAATTATATTTTGCAATTTTATATACTGGAAATAAAATCTATGGAGGATTCTGATTACATACATATGCCCATATATGACACAAACAGTAAGCTTGATATTGCAAGAAAGCAATGCAAAGGGAATGGTAAAATTCATAAGGGCAAATTTTAGTATTTTTTCCTAACTGTTTATTGCTACCTTATGGCATGCTTACCAAGCTCAGAAGGGTATAATTTAAGACTTTTCATGCCACAAATCTATTGATATTTAGATTCAAAATCAACTTCTGAGTAAATTAAGTGTTTAACAATGACAATATGTGTCAATTTTATTGTTTACAGTCCTTAGCAACCAAAATTAGACATTTTGACACTAGGCTTATATTTGTACTCTTTCGGCTTAACGCTTGCTTCTGATGGACTGGGCTGCATGTAGTAGCCCAAGTATTGAATGTGTTGGTTTTTTTCTTGCGAATATGTCACATTATTATTTTTATCAAGATTTCATGTTACATTTTGGCATATATTAAATGTATAGTTAAATCAGATGTAAGAAATTGATACCCTATCACCAAGTTTTTTAATCAAGTCTGTGGTATGCAATAAGCATACAGATTAACATTTTTATGCTTAAAATTGCTAAATTTTGTACAATGTTGCATCATCAGAGATCTTATTATGATATTCAACATTAAAAAACTGACAAAAGAGGTACAGTTTTTAAGATTTGGCTAAAAATTGAGGTAGAGACAAGATTTTACACTTTGACTTGGCACCTTTCTTAAAATCAGTTTTTGTCGCGTTTCAGTGTCAACTGCTAACCTTCATAAAATATGCATTACTCAATCAATTTTCAAAAATAAAAGGCCATTTTACTTGTTTTAGCTAGCAGAACTCAGAAAATAAGTTAAAAGGGAGAATTTGAAAAAAATATTTACTATTAAGGTAGCAATACACAGTTAGGAGTTTAGTTTCGCATTATGGCCCCTGTGGATTTTTCAAATAGGAAAGTTATTGTGTAATAAAATTCATTTTTAGACAGATGAGTGCTAATTTAGCCTTCAAAGGTGGTTTATAAGAGCATCAAGATTATGTTTGACATGTTTTATGGGCTGTTTTCTGTTTTTCAGTCCGTATTTTCATAGCTGGACCGGCCATCGGTCCAGAAATTAATGTACTGTTTACAAACACTCTTTTTCTGCACGAAGTTTTTGACGCAATTTTACAAAAAAATGAGACGAAAGACATATGATTTTCATTGGATTTGCTGAATGATATATGTACACAGTTTCAGAAAAGGTATTACTTCAAGCGATTGAAATTCGACTTTTAGCCAAATTTTGGGGAAATATGTGACATCTTTCCCCCCCTTTTTGCAATATTTTATAACAAATAAATGTAGATTGTTGCCATGGATACACCAAAAAGAAATTATATTTTGCAATTTTATATACTGGAAATAAAATCTATGGAGGATTCTGATTACATACATATGCCCATATATGACACAAACAGTAAGCTTGATATTGCAAGAAAGCAATGCAAAGGGAATGGTAAAATTCATAAGGGCAAATTTTAGTATTTTTTCCTAACTGTTTATTGCTACCTTATCACTTGGCGTCCGTCGTCTGTCGTCCGTCGTCTGTCGTCCGTCGTTAACTTTTACAAAAATCTTCTTCTCTGAAAATACTGGGCCAAATTTAACCAAACTTGGCCAAAATCATCATTGATGTATCTAGTTAAAAATTTGTGTTTTTTTACCCGGCCAACCAACCAAGATGGCCGCCATGGATAAAAATAGAACATAGGGGTTAAATGCAGTTTTTGGCTTATAACTCAAAAACCAAAGCATTTAGAGCAAATCTGACATGGGGTAAATTCGTTTATCTGGTTAGGATCTATCTGCCCTGAAATTTTCAGATGAATCAGACAACCCATTGTTGGGTTGCTGCCCCTAAATTGGTAATTTTAAGGAAATTTTACTGTTTTGGTTATTATCTTGAATATTATTATAGATGGAGACAAACTGTAAACAGTCATTATGTTCAGCAAAGAAAGATTTACAAATAAGTCAACATGACCAAAATGGTCAGTTGACCCCTTTAGGAGTTATTGCCCTTTATAGTCAATTTTTAACCATTTTTCGTAAATCTCCATGATCTTTTACAAAAATCTTCTCCTCTGAAACTACTGGGCCAAATTAATCCCAACTTGGCCACAATCATCATTGATGTATCTAGTTTAAAATTTGTGTTTTTGACCCGGCCAACCAACCAAGATGGCCGCCACGGCTAAAAATAGAACATGGAGGTTAAATGCAGTTTTTGGTTATTACTCAAAAACCAAAGCATTTAGAGCAAATCTGACATGGTTTAAAATTGTTTATCTGGTCAAGATCTATCTGCCCTTAAATTTTAAGATGAATTGGACAATCCGTTGTTGGGTTGCTGCCCCTGAATTGGTAATTTTAAGGAAATTTTGCTGTTTTTGGATATTATCTTGAATATTATTATGGATAGAGATAAACTGTAAACAGCAAAAATGTTCAGCAAAGTAAGATTTACAAATAAGTCAACAGGACCAAAATGGTCATTTGACCCCTTTAGGAGTTATTGCCCTTTATAGTCAATTTTTATCCATTTTTCGTAAATCTTAGTTAACTTTTACAAAAATCTTCTCCTCTGAAACTACAGGGCCGAATTTTACTTAACATAGCCAGAATCATTATTAGGCTATCTAGTTTAAAATTTGTGTTTTGAGACCGGGCAAACCAACCAAGATGGACGCTACGGCTAAAAATAGAACATAGGGGTAAAATGCAATTTTTGGCTTATAACTCAAAACCCAAAGCATTTAAAGCAAATCTGACAAGGGGTAAAATTGTTTATCTGATGAAGATCTATCTGCCCTGAAATTTTTAGATGAATCGGACAACTCGTTGTTAGGTTGTTAGGTTGCTGCCCCTAAATTGGTAATTTTAAGGAAATTTTGCTGTTTTGGGTTATTATCTTGAATATTATTATAGATAGAGATAAACTGTAAACAGCAATAATGTACAGCAATTTAAGACTCAAAAATAAGTCAAAATGACCAAAATGGTCAATTGATCCCCTAAGAAGTTATTGTCCTTTATAATCAATTTTTAACAATTTTCATAAAATTTGTAAATTTTTACTAACATTTTCCACTGAAAGTACATGGACAAGTTCATTATAGATAGAGATAATTGTGAGCAGCAAGAATGTTCAGTAAAGGAAGATGTACAAACACATCACAATCACCTTAACACAATTTTGTCATGAACTGTCTGCTTCCTTTGTTTAATTCACATATGCCAAGGTGAGCGACACAGGCTCTTTAGAGCCTCTAGTTTATTATCATGTTCATTTAATGCTACATAATTCTGTTGGAAATTTTCGTTTGTGATACCTTAATAAACAAGATTATTGTTTTCAATCCAGGTACGACCAGAATTTTGATTTAAGGCAAATATGAGAGTCAGATTTTTCTCAAATATATCAGACTTCCTCCTAAAAAGAAATGGTTCGTATCTTAGACTCTAGAGCTTTCACTGACTGGGGATCATTATTCAGATATGTTATTTTAAAATCGGCTGGGGCGTTTAGGATAAAAAATGTTATCGTAAGTGAATAATATTGCTTAGGAACTTTTTTCATGAGAGTGTAATAGAGTTTTTGTCGAGCCTGCAACTTTTGTTGCAGAAAGCTCGACATAGGGATAGTGATCCGGCGGCGGCGGCGGTGTTAGCTCACTTCTTAAAAGCTTTATATTTTAGAAGGTAGAAGACCTGGATGCTTCATACTTTGTATATAGATGCCTCATGTTACGAACTTTCCGTCAGTCACATGTCCAATGTCCTTGACCTCATTTTCATGGTTCAGTGACTACTTGAAAAAAAAGTTCAGATTTTTTGTAATGTTAAATTCTCTCTTATTATAAGTAATTGGATAAATATGTTTGGTATGTGCGTACCTTGCAAGGTCCTCATGTCTGTCAGACAGTTTTCACTTGACCTCGACCTCATTTCATGGATCAGTGAACAAGGTTAAGTTTTGGTGGTCAAGTCCATAACTCAGATACTATAAGCAATAGGTCTAGTATATTCGGTGTATGGAAGGACTGTAAGGTGTTCATGTCCAACTGGCAGGTGTCATCTGACCTTGACCTCATTTTCATGGTTCAGTGGTTATAGTTAAGTTTTTGTGTTTTGGTCTGTTTGTCTTATACTATATGCAATAGGTATACTATAATTGGTGTATGGAATGATTGTTAGGTGTACATGTCTAGCTGACAAGTGTCATCTGACCTTGACCTCATTTTCATGGTTCAGTGGTTATAGTTAAGTTTTTGTGTTTTGGTCTGTTTTTCTTATACTATATGCGAATATGTCTACTATAATTGGTGTATGGAATGATTGTAAGGCGTACACGTCTAGCTGACAGGTGTCATCTGACCTTGACCTTATTTTTTATGGTTCAGTGGTCAAAGTTAAGTTTTTTAGTTTTGGTCTATTTTTCTAATACTTTATGCATTAGGTCAACTATATTTGGTGTATGGACATATGTTATGATCTTTATGTCGGTTATGCTGGTTTTATTTGACTTTGACCTCATTTTCACGGTCCATTGCTAAGTTTTAAGTGTTTGTGTGTTTTGGTCTGTTTTTCTTTATTTATAAGCAATAAGTCAACTATATTTGTTGTATTGAAGAATTGTTAGCTGTACATGTCTGCCTGGCATGGTTCATCTGACCTTGACCTCATTTTGATGGTTGATTGATCAATGTTTTCTTTTCTTGGTTAATGTTGAGTTTATGTGACAGTTGTAATAAAGCTTTATGTTTAGGTCTATCAAGATAGTATCAAGGATTAGTAAAGAAGGCGAGACATTTCAGCGTGTGCACTCTTGTACTTTCTATTTAGTGGAATTGTGAAACAGAAGTCAATATGTTCGTGGTCAGTTCTGTGTCGCGTTAAGGTGTCATGAGTGTCGTCCTTATCCTAATCAATGTGTAACTGTAATTTGAAATTCATAATGACTGAGTGACGTTTAAACTTTTTACGGCGAACTGGTCAACTACCATAGCGAATTTCATGACTTTGACATAATCTGTAAATACCAACAAAAAATGTCATTATAAGTAAAGAATTTTCACATAAAAATTAAATACACGGAAAATGGCAAAGTTCACGAAGTCTAATCATTTTACAAAAAAAATAGTCCAAGTAAAAGGGGGGCCCCCTATGGATCCGCCAATGATTGGTCAAAGTTTATTTTTTTTATAGTTAAGTCTGTTTCTTAGAAACTATAAGCACGATAAGCAAGAGGTCGACTATGTTTAGTGTATTGATTGATTTATGGCGTACATATACTTTTTTCGTAAGATTTATTGAGCTTGACCTCATTTTCTTGGATAACATCAAGTTTATATGACAGTTGTAGTAAAGCTTTATGTATTGAATCAGAGTTAGTTAAAAAGTAAATTTTTTCCACATCTATACTATTAAAGGAGAAGACCTCATTTTGGGTGTCGCTTCTCTTCTTTTCACAATAAATTAATCAACACACCTCTGTGTCCTATAGGTACAGTGCATAGTGCCATTTGTCATCCATTCATATGATTATTCAGATTGAGTTATTTTTTGAGAAAAATGAGAAAAAAAGGCATCCGGATATTGTCCCGTCATTGGACGAAATTTTAAGTCAGATTATACTTCCGGTTTGCGTTATTCTGTATACTTTGAACATACAGATACAAAGAATAAAGTGTATTTTCAGAATTATATCTGTTATCATTTCAAGTTTGCTATCCACGGCAGTCACAATGTTTATTAAATAGAGAGGGTCTGTATACTATATCAATGACCACTATGGATCGATTAGTAAAACAATTCAAACCAGAAAACTAGCTGTCTTATTTATGTACAAAAAAAATGAACAAAAAACAAATATGTAACACATTAACAAACAACAACCACTGAATTACAGGCTCCTTACTTGAATTTTCATAACATACTAAATGTATGTTCATATTGAAATTGATAGAAAACCAAAAAATGGGAATATTGGAAATAAAGGAGGAGGGATAAAAAAAAAAGCATTTTCCTGTCCCCAATAACCTATGACTTATGATACTTTTGATGAAATGCTCCATTCATTCAATATTTTACAAAATTCTTCCAACAACACTTTACATACTTTAAACTACGCTCTAAATGCCCGCGATTTCGCGGGTGTGTTCTAGTTTAAATTATTATTGCACATTTTGATTAGGTCCAAAAAGGTTGTTAATTGTAAGCAAATTTTTAAGCTTCAAAAAGGGCAGCACGAATTATTTTAAATGACATCGTAGAGCATACTTTTGGAGAGTTACTATTGATGATAATTGATGCCTATTTTATATAAATTTGTGTATAGAAAAAATTGTTTTTTAGTAAATCACTTAACCAAAATGACTCTGCAATAGTTCAATGTATTTAGATATGTGCATCAAGTTAGTTCTAGAACACCCACGTATGGAACGCCATGACTGTCTTCTGGTTTTGATTGTTTAATATGTTCGGTGCTGTATGCATTAAGTTAAGTAGTATCTATATCATGTTCTGTTGTTTTCATATTATTTTCAGTAGTTTTCATATTATGTTCTGTAGTTTTCATATTATGTTCAGTAGTTTTCATATTATGTTCAGTAGTTTTCATATTATGTTCAGTAGTTTTGACATTATGTTCGGTGCTTTGATTATTTTGTTCAGTAGTTTCATTATTATATGCAGTGCTGTTTGAATTAATTTTGGTGCTTCTTACGTTAAATTCTGTGCATTTGTCATTATATTCAATACTTCCGACATTACTTTCAGGAGATTCAAAATTATTGGCAGTACATTATGTATTACATTCAGTGGTCCCGGTTTCTTTTTATTGGGCGGATTATTCATTATGTTCAGTAAAAGATTCAGTATTATACTCGGTTCAATAAACTATATGTACAGTGGTTGATCATTATGATGAAGTAGTAAAAACGGTTAATCAATAGCAGAATTTATTGGGAAAAAAACAACAAACGCGTATACTTTTGACAGACGTTTTCTTCATGGACATTATTTCTATCCGTCTATTCAACTGCCTATTTCTTGTTTGAAATTCTTCTCTTCGTCATAAAGATGCGTGAAATATTTGCCACTGTACGTTCAGAAAACAACAATCAATCAATCATGACATTTTGAAAATTAATTCAGGAGTTTTACCTGTGAAAATTGCCAGCGTGGGAGCGTACACCAAACTGATTTAATACTGCTTCCATTTCTGCCATTTTCATTCCATCTCATAGAAATGATGTTCATGAAGAAAACGTCCGTCAAAATATCATCGTTTTATCCCCCCAATAAATACAGTTATTGATTTTCCAACTTTTACTTTTATCCTGGTATCTATGATGAGTTTATATGCAACCACTGAGTCGATTCCACTGCTGGTGGAGATTTGTTTCCCCACGAAGGTATCACCAGCCCAGCAGTCAGACTTTTGTGTTGACTTCAGTTAACATACATTTGTTCATAATTACAAATTAAGTGTCGACAAAACTTTGAATTTTTGAAAAACTAAGGCTTTTTCTTTCTCAGGCATTGTTTACCTTAGCTGTGTTTGGCAAAACGTTTACGAATTTTTGGTCCACAATGCTGTTGACATGAATATCAATAATGTTATCATTTTTATAAATTTCCTGTTTACAAAAACCTTGAATATTTCGAAAAACTAAGGATTATCCTATCCCAGGCATAGATTACCTGAGCCGTATTTGGCACAACTTTTTATACGACCGCAAAATTTGAAAAAAAATTCGTCGTATATTGCTATCACGTTGGCGTCGTCGTCTGCGTCGTCGTCGTCGTCGTCCGAATACTTTTAGTTTTCGCACTCTAACTTAAGTAAAAGTGAATAGAAATCTATGAAATTTAAACACAAGGTTTATGACCACAAAAGTAAGGCTGGGATTGATTTTGGGAGTTTTGATCCCTACATTTTAGGATTTAGGGGCCAAAAAGGGCCCAAATAAGCATTTTGTTGTTTTTTGCACTGTAACTTTAGTTTAAGTAAATAGAAATCTATGAAATTTTGACACAAGGTTAATGACCTCAAAAGGAAGGTTGGGATTGATTTTGGGAGTTTTTTTCCTAACAGTTTAGGAACTAGGGGCCAAAAAGGGGTTCAAATGAGCATTTTTCTTGGTTT
This sequence comes from Mytilus trossulus, assembly GCF_036588685.1. Classification (NCBI taxonomy): domain Eukaryota; kingdom Metazoa; phylum Mollusca; class Bivalvia; order Mytilida; family Mytilidae; genus Mytilus; species Mytilus trossulus. The sequence goes on along the minus strand of NC_086380.1, from coordinate 47,236,886 downwards.
TCGCACCATAACTTTAGTAAAAGTAAATAGAAATCTATGAAATTTAATCACAAGAGTTATGACCTCTAAAGGAAGGTTGGTATCGATTCTGGGAGGTTTGGTCCCAACAACAGTTTTGGAATAAGGGGCCCAAAGGGTCCAAAATTAAACTTTGTTTGATTTCATCAAAAATTGAATTATTGGGGTTCTTTGATATGCCGAGTATAACTGTGTACTTAGATTCCTAATTTTTGGTCACGTTTTCAAATTGGTCTACATAAAGGTCCAAAGGGTCCAAAATTAAACTTAGTTTGATTTTGACAAAAATTGAAACTTTGGAGTTCTTTGATATGCTGAATCTAAAAATGTACTTATATTTTTTATTATTGGACCAGTTTTCAAGTTGGTCCAAATCGGGGTCCAAAATTAAACTTTGTTTGATTTCATCAAAAATTGAATAAAAGGGGTTCTTTGATATGCCAAATCTAACTGTATATATATTCTTAATTTTGGTCTTGTTTTCAAATTGGTCTACATTAAAATCCAAAGGGTCCAAATCTAACTTTGTTTGATTTTAACAAATATTGAATTCTTGGGGTTCTTTGATATGTTGAATCCAAACATGTACTTAGATTTTTGATTATTGGCCCAGTCTTCAAGTTGGTCCACATCAGGATCTAAAATTATTATATTACGTATTGTGCAATAGCAAGAAATTTTCAATTGCACAGTACTCAGCAATAACAAGAAATCTTCAATTGCACAGTATTGTGCAATAGCAAGAAATTTTCAATTGCATAGTATTGCGCAATAGCAAGAAATTTTCAAGGACACAGTATTGTGCAATAGCAAGTATTTTCAAATGCACAGTATTGCACAATATCAAGAAATATCTAATTTCACAATATTGTGCAATAGCAAGATTTTCAATTGGAGTTATCTTTCTTTGTCCAGAATAGGTAGTTGAATAAACTTAAATCATTGTTTTATTCAATATACAATGTATATTCACTTTTACTACCAACTGATAAATTAAAACAATCTTTACCATTCAGTGATAACAAGCACTTTTTAACATTTTAATATTTTATGATGTATTTTTAAATGAGTAATTATTGTTGCAAACTCAATTAGAAATTTGAATTGAGATTAGTTTTGAAATAAAGGATAGGGGGTGTGAAAAAAAAATAGGGGGGATGGGTTCAATTTTTCTCATTTGAAATTTCATAAATAAAAAGAAAATTTCTTCAAACTTTTTTTGAGAGGATTAATATTCAACAGCATAGTGAATTGCTCAAAGGCAAAACACAAATTTTAAGTTCATTACACCATATTCATTCTGTGTTAGAAACCTATGCTCTGTCAACTATTTAATCACAATCCAAATTAAGAGCTGAATCCAGCTTGAATGTTGTGTCCATACTTGCACCAACCGTTCAGGGTCCAACCTCTGCGGTCGTATAAAGCTGCGCCCTGCGGAGCATCTGGTTGGAATTTTGAATCCTCAATGTTCTTCAACTTTGTATTTGTTCGGCTTTATAAATATTTGATGAGCGTCACTGATGAGTCTAATGTAGACGAAACGCGCGTCTGGCGTACTAAATTATAATCTTGGTACCTTTGATAACTATTCGTACTTTTTTTGCCTTTTAAACATTTTTTTAATTCGAGCGTCACTGATGAGTCTTTTATAGACGAAACGCGCGTCTGGTGTAAATATAAAATTTAAATCCTGGTTTCTATGATGATAAAATTGAGAAAGGAAATGAGGAATGTGTCAAAGAGACAACAACCCGACCATAGAACAGACAACAGCAGAAGGTCACCAATAGGACTTCAATGCAGCGAGAAATTCCCGCACCCGGAGGCGTCCTTCAGCTGGCCCCTATATACATATATATACTAGTTCAGTGATAATGAACGCCATACTGAAATCCAAATTGTACACAAGAAAATAAAATAAAAAATAATACAATACTAACAAAGGCCAGAGGCTCCTGACTTGGGACAGCGCAAAATGCGTTTATTTACTACATCATCATAATGATCAACCACTGTACGTATAGTTCATTGAACCGAGTATAATACTGAATCTTTTAATGAACATAATGAATAATACACTGAATATAAAGAAACCGGGACCACTGAAGGTAATACATAATGTGCTGCAAATAATATTGAATCTACTAAACATAATGTCGAAAGTACTGAATATAATGATAAAATGCATTGAATATAACGCCAGATGTACCAAACAATATTCAAACAGCACTGCATATAATAATGAAACTACTGAACAAAATAATCAAAGCACCGAACATAATGTCAAAACTACTGAACACAATGTCAAAACTACTGAACCTAACATGAAAACTACTGAACATAATTTGAAAACTACTGAACATAATATGAAAACTACTGATCATGATACGAAAACTACTGAACATAATACAGATACAACATAACATAATGCATAAAGCACCGAACAAATTAAACAATCACGATCAGAAGACCACCATGGCGTTCCATACCCACACATAGTTCTTGTAATATACTTATTATTCCAAAAACTCAAACCGAATACTATAAACACTCTTTGTATATATATATGGAAGTAGTGTATGGACCAAAGTTGTCTACATATTGAAAACAATGTAAAACAATTTTAAATTACTATCAAATATTAAAGAATATTTCGTTCAATTGATTGAATTCTTATGAGAGCATTCTAGTTAAATGTGTATTAGTAATTATATATTTACTTTATGTCATATTGGTTGTTTTAGTTTTGTTTGAGGACATCGTAAATCTTAAATCCGCCTAAGACACCTTTTTATTTATCCAAACTTTAGAACCAAATTTATAAAATATCTCATTTTAGGATACTATCGTTAACCGGACTCAGGGCTAAGACGTGTCATTAGACCATCCTAAGACATGTCCTTGTCAAAGACAGCTTCGTTGGCACGGCTGCAGGTGTCATTATGATTTGGATATACGATATATATCGTTCATTCGTTGGTTTTCAAGTCATGCCGACTAACAAATTGAACCTCGTTATTTTAGGTGTCTAGATTATTTAAACTGGTGAAAATGGACTAGAGTTCTTATATTTTCAATTATTTCATCAAGATTGACTTAGTGCCATATTCTTGAAAAGAATAAATTGGTGCTTTCCAGTTTCATATGAACTGCATATCGTCCAGGTGAAGAAAATGGTTTTAATGAATCAATTGAAATTGGTCTGAAATATTTTTTGTTAAATTACAGAAAATATTAGAATTTGAAAACCTCAATTTCATTATGTTTCAAATTAATTTTAATCTGTAAATTTTTGAAGTATCATTTATTGTATATCAAAGCTAAGATAAAAGCAACAGTTGTATGGCGCTGTTCAATAGTCATAAATCGATTTAACACCGAGGGAACACAATAACAATAAGAGGAAAACAACTGAACAACAGAAACACTGAACTGTTACAAAAACAGACGCCAACATACATAGAAATTAGAAACGGACTATTTGGTAACAAATGCCATATTTTGAAAAAGTTAATATTGAATTAGCTGATTAATTATCTTAACTGAAAATTAAAAAAAAGATTCAAACGATAAGACATAACACAATATCCAACCAGACTGACAAACGATAAGACATAACACAATATCCAACCAGACTGACAAACGATAAGACATATATAACACAATATTCAACCAGACAGACAAACGAAACGTCATAACTTCACTGCATGTGTGTTTCATTATGATACGTTATTTTGATTGGCTAACAGCAATGTCGCGTCCTTCTGATATTGACATTCATTACACAATGAAATGCAACATTCATGATGACACTAGGACCAACAATAAAGTACACAGGTAAATTAAAAAAATCGTGTTTCTTGATCTTAGCTTAAAAAAATAATTATAAGTATTGAAAGCTTCTTTTTGTAATTTTATAGGGTTTTAAAAGCGGTTACCGTGCGCACATTTTTGAGAATGTTGTTGTGTTTCGCTCGCCGTTGCGGATGGGGTGTAAAGTTTTACCCTTTTTTTTCTTAAAAATTTGCCATTGTTATGTTATAGTTCGTTTCTATGTGTGTTACATTTTAATGTTGTGTTTCTGTTGTGTCGTAGTTCTCTTATGCTTGATTTGTTTCCCTCAGTTTTAGTTTGATACCCGGATTTGTGTTTTTTTCTCAATCATTTTATGAATTTCGAACAGCGGTATACTTCTGTTGCTTTTATTTACCCTTGTCCCTCTGATCATACGCCCAAAAATTTGTTTTCCGTTCTCTAACTTACGTTTGCCTCAACCAAATATTATGACACTTATACACAATGCTTATTATCACAAAATTCAGATCAAGTTTGAATTTTCGTTGGGTCATTTTAACCATTATCCAGTCATGCCCCTTTATTGATGAAAACAATATAAAAGGTTAAGTTTCCGTTCTTTAACAAGTTGCCTCAGTTAAACATTATGAAACATATACACATAACTTATTAACACAAAACTCAGAACAAGTGCAATATGGGTAGCGTCAATTTTATTGTTCTTCGAGTTATATCCCTTTATGATGTTGTATGAAAGCGGGAGCATTATATGTGTCCATTGGGACACATTCTCAATTTATTTTTCTTTCTTTTTATTTGTTTCAAGTTTTGAGAAGTTTAAATTGGGTGTAAAACAAGTGAAAAGTCTTTGATAATTGGAAAAACAAATTATGATAAGTCATTTGTATTTTATATCCAGTTGTATGAATTTACAATTTGTTTAATCCATTTAATTTACAGTTTAATAAATGAACACACTTTTGGAATCATTCGTTATTACTTTAAGAAAATAATCAGTGCACACAATTTCATTTGTTTCTTGAACGATAATGTCTCATTGAGATACAATATAGATGGTCAAGTGTACCTATATTTCTCTTGAAATCTGAGCTATTATACTGAATGCAGTCTTAATTTAGTCTTATCTACTTAAAACCTAATTCCATTTTTTCTAATTATTTCAGCCTGATGAATATTGACAACACTTCCGAGGATGAAGACGTCCAGGTGCATTCAAGAATCAATATTGTTCAAGTCTATAACAATCCTTACTTAATGACGTATAATGGACATTGTTAAATACCATGAGTGCCAATGGGAACATAGATATTATGATTAAAAACACTTGCATTAAGTTTTTTAATGTTATCATAAATGTTTTGAGTGGACATGTTTTCACAATTGTTTGTATCCACACTTTGAATGGGATTATTTAGAGTCTTTAATTTTGGGGGGTTCTAACCTTGTATTACTATTTTTTTTAATGGTAAGGTCCAAAGTGTCCAAAATAAAACTTAGTTTTCTCGTTTAAATTGTTTTACATTGTCTGATCGGGGCCTTTTATATCTGAACATGCGGTATGGGCTTTGCTCATTGTTGAAGGCCGTACGATGACCTATAGTTGTTAATGTTTGTGTCATTTTGGTCTTTTGTGGATAGTTGTTTCATTGCAATCATACCACATTTTCTTTTTTATATTTGTTTGATTTCTTCAAAAAATGAATCATTGCTATGTTGAATCTCATTGTGCATTAATATTTTTTATTTGGGGAACTTTTTTCAAATAAGTCCATATTAAGGTTGGAAAGGTTCCAAATTAAACTGTGTTTGGTTTCAACTAGAATTAGATTTTTGGTCAATCTAATTAAAATTCAAAATATCAGAACAAGAACAATTCAAGGATTTAATTTTGAATAAGAATGATTTTTGGTGTTTTCATATGCTGAATCTAACCATGTTGTAAGATTTTGGATATGAGACCATACTAGGTAAATTGAATGTCCCATGTCAAACTTTTAAGATCTTTGACCGCATTTAGTTTGTGTCCTAACCTATATCATATAAAAAAATTGATCACATTCCAAAGTAAGACAGTATCAAACTTGATTATTTTATAAAACTGTCGAGGGTTCGACCTCTGCGGTCATATCAGGCTTCACTCGGTTACACGTATATATGGCAAATTGAAAGAAAATACAGTTAATGCATAGAAGTGAAATAGATAAAGAATTTCTTATTAAAAAGCCTGAAAATCTTGTTGATTGATATTGTATCTGTAAAATTTTTAGATGATTGATGGCGACATGAATATTCAAATAAATTTAGTAACACAAGGAACCTATAAATGTTGGAAAAATTCTTCGACATGACATTTAGAAAATTTGATCTGGTGATTCAATCACCAGTATTTGTTAATGTATTGTTCTATGTTTTATTGTGTTATGTTATGTTATGTTTTGTTATGTTATGATATATTATATTATATTATATTATATTTTATTTGATCATGTTTATATACAAAGATATATTATATTTCATAGTGTATTCCAAAAGAATAATTACATAAATTTGAGAAATGTTTCCTTTGTGATGTGCCACTTTGTAGTTTGTGCGGTTGCAATGTTGAACCATGGAAGTATTGTATTGAAAGGAACGAAACAACAACCACACTAACTAAGTACGTTTCAACTGCGACACTTCTTGCAATTAATTTACAGCTTAATTTACTTCAAATGGTATGTTATTTAAAAGTACGCCAGAATGTGGCGAGTTCTTAAAATTGAAACTACTTATAACAGTGCAGGCAGGATTCTACTTCGCCAGTAAAAAATATTTTAAATACCCATAACGCCACCTAATTTTGAAAATCCTAAAAATGGCTGTCTGCAGGGATGAGGCGCTGTCAATTTAGCTTTTGTAAACCGATAAGTTTATCCGCATAATATCACACGTTTGAGCTTTCTAAAATTCTGTGAACTGCTTCACTCGATCCTAATTTAAGGTAATATGGCATGTGGTTGTAATACGACCGCAAAAGAAATTGAAAAAAAATGGTCGTGTATTGGTATCACGTCGTCGTCGTCCGAAGACGATTTTTTTTCGAATAATAACTTTAGTATAAGTAAATAGAAATCAATAAAATTTTAAAACAATATTAATAACCACTAAAGAAAGGTTGGGATTGATTTTTAGGCTTTTGGTCCCAAAAGTTTAGAAATTAGGGGCCAAAAAGGGGCACAAATAAGCATATTTCTTGGTTTTTTTTGCACAATAACCTTTAGTATAAGTAAATAGAAATCTATGAAATTCAAACACAAGGTTTTTGACCTCAAAGATAAGGTTGGGATTGATTCTGAAAGTTTTGGTCCCAACAGTTAGAATTAAGGACTAAAAGGGTCCAAAATTAAACTTTGTTTGATTTCATAATAAAATTGAATTATTGGGGTTCTTTGATATGCCGAATCTAACCATGTATTTAGATTCTTAATTTAAGATCCCGTTTTAAAATTGATTTACGTTAAGGTCCAAAGTGTACAAAATTAAACTTGGTTTGATTTTAACAAAAATCAAATTCTTGGGGTTCTTTGATATGCTGAATTTACCCATGTACTTAGATATTTAATGTTTGGGCCCCTTTATCAAATTAGTCCACATTGAGTTCTAAAGAGTCCAAATTTGAACTTTACTTGATTTCATCAAAAATTGAATTCTTGGGGTTCTTTGATTTGCTGAATCTAACCATGCATTTAGAATTTGGATATTTGTTTTTTTTAAATTCTCAGATCACATTCATTAAAAAAGTTAATTATTAACCGGTAGGGGACTAAACATGTATTGCCATGCAATACTCTCAGAATCCTGGTCTATTCAGTAACAAATATTTCCGTATTCCATTACTGTATACTTTAAAGTATAATTATGTACATTAACCTGTGTACATAATTTTATTTGGCGGAATGTTGTCCAAGGTTATACATGTAGTTGTCTTTCTGATAATGTTTAACATATCAGCCCTTATTTTATTGACTTTGTGTTTACATTGTGCCATAGATCATTTTTTCTCGTTCAGTGTATGTTCACTTGTTTGTGTTAATATGTCTTTTGATCAAGTTAAGCCATTTCAGTAGATATTTTATATGGGTCTTTCTATATTCAGGTAAGGGTGAAGGTTGCTAGTAATTAAAACGTTTAAACTCGCTGCATTTGTTTGCACCTGTCCTTAGTCAGGAACCTGATGTTCAGTAGTTTTTGTTTGTTAATATGGTTCATACTTGTTTCTCGTTTCTCGTTTTTTATATGGCCTGACTAGGTCGTTAGTTTTGCTGTTTAAATGGTTTTACACTTTTTGTACCCTTATAGCTTGCTATTCGTTGTACAACAAGGATCCGTATTATAGACCGGTCTTTCTTTGACCATAAAGATGGTATACTTTTACAAATTGTGACTTGTATTGATAGTCGTCTCATTTGCACTTATACCAAATTTTCTTATATCTAATAAAACACGTTTTTATAATTGATATTTCAATATTGAATTTCAGTGTGCAACATATACCTAATAAAACGAACATGAATTAATGACGGATGATCGGAACTGAAATACACATAGTTAACTAACAGGCTTGATATATAAATATAATAGAATCTGAAGCGAAGATGATGTATCAAAATTAATAGTTTTCCTTCATACGTTTTCAAGACAAAAAAAGACACCTCAAACACGCCTGAAAGGCATACTCGACTTTCTCTCGTTAATGACGTTATTGCTTGTTTTTTTGATTTTTTCATATACATATACATATTATTTGGATATAATATCATTTATTTACGTACCTTTTATAATGACTCTGTTGTTTTCCATTAGCAGCGCTTTAATACTACACTTACACAGAGAGCTCAAGCCAGTGCTATACTGTTATGTCTGGCCTTCATGAACACTGCTAAATAGTTATCAAAGGTACCAGGATATAATTCAATATGCCAGACGCGCGTTTCGTCTCCATATGACTGATCAGTGACGCTCATATCAAAATATTTAAAAAGCCAAAAAAGTACAAAGTTGAAGAGCGTTGAGGATCCAAATTTCCAAAAAGTAATGCCAAATATGGCTAAAGTAATCTATGCCTGAAATAATAAAATCCTTTGTGTTTGAAACATTCAAAGTTTTGTAAACAGGAAATTGATAAAAATGACCACATTATTGATATTAATGTCAACACCGAAGTGTTGACTACTGGGCTGGTGATACCCTCCGGGACGAAACGTCAACCAGCAGTGGCATCGACCCAGTGGTGTAAATAGTTATAAAAGGTACCAGGATTATAATTTAATACGCCAGACGCGCGTTTTGTGACGCTCATATCAAAATATTTAAAAAGCCAAACAAAAACAAAGTAGAAGAGCATGCTAAAAAAAACATGCAAAACAACAAAATCCTGATAAAAGGCACATCGATTGTATTTATTTTTACACAAGGCATATGTAAAATCTATGTATTTATTCTGTGCCATAATCTGGATAATGCACAACTCAGATGAACATTAACTGCCTCAGATATATTGCACAGTTCAAATGTACTCTTACCTTTATGGGTGGATCCTGGATTTTGAAAGGGGTGTTATTCGATAAAATTTGAAAAAAATATCTTAAATCAGTGTTTCAAAGTCTAACCAAATTAATAACTATATTTTTGTAATGTTTGCCTTAAAATGTATGCAATTGAGTTAAAGATTGGAAAGTGAAACGATTTTTTTCTGATTATTAATCATTCTAAATTAGGTATTAAAGGCAACAGCAGTATACCGCTGTTCGAAATTCCTAAATCTATTGAGAAAAAAAAAATACGGGTAACAAACTAAAACTGAGGGAAACATCTCTTCTCAGTTCAATTTTCTCTAAGCATATCATTGAGGGAAAGAAAAGCAATTTACCGGATAAATTTCCTGATTTGTAATAGCATTAGCAACACAACAGGTGTAACATGCTTACCCTTCCGGAGTTCCAGAGATCATCCCAAGGTTCTGGTTCGGTTCGTGCTGCTTAGTCTTTAGTTGAAGGACGCGTACGGCTGTGGGAGTTCCTCGGTACATTGCAGACCCATTGGTGGCCTTCGGCTGTTGTCTGCTCTATGGTCGGGTTGTTGTCGCTTTGACAAATTCCCCGTTTCCTTTCTCAATTTGTTTTAGTTTTTTATATAGTGTCGTGTGTACTAATATTTGTCTGTTTGTCTTTTTTCTTTTTAGCTCGCATGACCCAAAGGACCAAGTGAGCTTGTCTAATCACTTGGCCTCCGTCGTCATTAACTTTTACAAAAATAAGATACCAAGTAAGATCAACAAATGAGTCAGCATCACAAAAATTGTCAATTGAGCCCTTAAGGAGTTATTGTCATTTAAAGTTAATATTTAACAATATTTTGTAAATTTTTGTAATCTTACAAAAAACTTCTCCTCTGAGGTAAGTAACTATGACAAATTTAACCAAACTTGGTCACAATCATTATTAGGTTATCTTGTTTTAAAAGTGTGTCCGATGAACCCACCTGCCAACTAACATGGCCAACATAGCTCAAAATAGAATAAGGAAGTAAAAAGCATTTTTTGACATATATATCTCAGAAACTAAAGCATTTAGAGCAAATATGATGTAGATAAAAATGTTCTTCGGGTCAAGATATATTTGTCCTAAAATTTTCAGACGAATTAGACAAACTGTTGTTAGGTTGCTGCCCCTCAATTAGTAACATTATGGACATTTTATTGTTTTTTGGTTAGTATTTTGAATATATTATTATAGATAGAGATAACATACACAATAATGTTCAGCAAAGTAAGATTTACAAAGAAGTCAACATGACCAAAATGGTCAATTGACCCCTTAAGGAGTTATAGCCCTTTAGAGACAAATTTAACCATTTTTGTAATCTTTTACAAAAGTCTTCTCCTAAAACTACTAAGAAAAATCTAACCAAACTTGGCAACAAATAAGCATTAGGGTATTTAGTTTTTAAAAACATGTCCGATCACACTGTCTGTCAACAAATATTTTTTTAAAACACTGTTCTTTTGGGTTTTTAACATTTCCTAGATTTTTAATTTCATGGATCAAAGACCATCAAACGTAAACTTAAACTACTTTAAGAAGAGTTTTGTAACGTTAGAAAACAACTCGATTAGCTAAACCAAAAATATAAAAGGAAGTATGTGGAATAGGACAATAAAAAATCCTTGGGACCAACTGAAAGTGTGTAGCCAAAGTGAATTCTGGAAATCGATAGAAAAGACCGGAATAGCGAATGAACGAAAACCACGCGTTCCATTGGCCATTTGAAGTGCGATTGTCAAAGCTCAAAGTTTGTAGCAGACATTTTGCGACATTGTCAGTGATTAGAACTGGATTTCAGGACGATATGGCTCAATTTCTCCAATATTCTTTGTTTGAAGGGAATGGCGCCATACAGCTGGTCAACAATCAAATGTTTTAAAGTCAGACAGCGTCTGCAAGTAATGATTATATTCAACAACCTTTTAGAAAAAGACAATTATCAGAACAAAACATTTAAATGCATCAGACGAAAATGAATATACGAAATTTAGACATCAATATCAAAGTAACATGTCGAGTGCACCCACTAATTCAACCCAAACAGATATTTATTATATACTCATAAGGAACGCACATATTATCTTCAGAAACGGTCATTTAGCATTGCAAAATTTATATCACTCAAAAAATTAATAAATATATTTCCTTGGTGATTTTCACTAAATCGACAATATTTCGTGGTTTTACAATATCCATCCCTTCAACATACATAATCTGTTTTCTGTCCTACACGGGAATTTTAATAGCCACACATTATACTTTTTCCTAATTTCTGGTAACTTTTAATTTGTTGAAGCAAATTTTAAAAGCTGGAGGTAAGTAAAACACTGCTACGATGGCCGATATATCGGTAGATTTGGATGACCGAAGAATGTGCATCCTGGGATGTCACTGCGTTTAAATGTTTCTGTTAGCGCAAGAACATCGCACGAAGAATAATCCAATACTCCTTTCCTGAATGGCGATTTATCGTTCGTCTTTACTTACCCCAACCCCTACCCCAATTCCACAGTTCCAGACGCCAATCCGCAATACATCCTAGTGCTTTTTTATAGGTTGATTATCCGAAAGTCTGTATCTTTTCTCACTACCCATTTCTTTCAGTACAGTCCGGACGCTTGCTTGAAAGTTTGTTGGGGTAAATAGTTTCAGTATACACCTTGTTATATATATATTTAGTGATATTTTTTTCTTGTTTTTCATTATTTCTCTTTTATTGTCAAAATTGGCCACTTCGTCAATAACAAGCCCAGAGGTTAGACCTTAACTATCTTTCCTTGTGACTGATTTCAGCACAACTTTTGACAATGCCAGGCCGTCTTTCCATCTGGCCTGCACTGTATTGGTAGTAGTTATATCATTTTCATCAAAGTCAAGATGTTTTATAATGAATCTGGGTTTTTTGTGTGTATCATTTTCTTTAGTACTGCTAACATCTGCAAAAGACTTCTCTGAACCGTCTATTCTGGCCTGCATAGCAATCATGTCAGATTTCATCTAACTTTTCCTTTATTCTATTTTCGGAAATTGTTTCTAACAGTTTTTCTGACACTCTGTCTGTTACTTTGTTTCTAACTCAATCTTTCTTTGCAGTTTTTACTCACACTATTTATACTTGATTATGGTTGACTTCTTAGTTGTAATATAAGCGATTCAAGTCTATCTGTTTGGGTTTAATTAGTGGGTGCACTCGACATGTTACTTTGATATTGATGTCTAAATTTCGTATATTCATTTTCGTCTGATGTATTTAAATGTTTTGTTCTGATGATTGTCTTTTTCTAAAAGGTTGTTGAATATAATCACTACTTGCAGTCGCTGTCTGACTTTAAAACATTTGATTGTTGACCAGTTGTATGGTGCCATTCCCATCAAACAAAAAATATTGGAGAAATTGAGCTATATCGTCCTGAAATTCCAGTTCTAAACACTGACAATGTCGCAAAATGACTGCTACAAACTTTGAGCTTTGACAATCGCACTTCAATCGAGATAAAGTAAACCTTGCTAACACAAAATCAAATTTTTTTCAGAGCTGTCACAAAGTCAACACTAAACTGTTATTGACTTTATCCTGCAATTAATTTTGTACATTGTGCGTGGTTAGACTCACATTTACACTTATTTTCGATTTAAAATCCCTTGAGGCCCGCGTAGTAATTTTGAAATCACACATTCAACTGAAGACAGGTTCGCAAAAAAAAAATCTCGAATGGTCAACATTGGTACATCGCTCAAAGTGAACAATAAACTATTCTAACATTGAACAACTAATTTCAACAGTAAAAACAAATATCAAAACATTGTCCTATTTAAAACAAAAGTGTACGAGTTGTCCCACGCTTCATAATATGAACTGAACTTGGCATTCATTTTAACATGCTGAAATTTAGTCCAGTCAATCTAGCATACATTTGACCCTTACCCGAAAGTAATTGCAACAGAAGATTTTTAAGTTTTAATCTTTAGCATTATACCCCAAATATACACAGAAAAAAGTCCGATAAGATCTAACTTTAGGAAGAATAAAAAAAAATCACCATTTAAAATTCCGATGGAGATTTGCATTGAAAAGGGAGATAACTTTTGCAAAAAAGGCAGAAATATCAATAAAAATTGATACAAAATTATAACTTAACCGCTTCTATTAATCACAGTGTATCGATTCTTGATTTTTTGGCGGTCGTTAGACTGTAACAAACAACTTTATGTTCATATCTTTTATCAACTATAATCAAGATTTCGTAATTCATTTGTTGACCATTTATTGAATTTTTCAACATGTCAAGGTGAAGAATCTCAAATTTAATAAAAAAAAATAATTAAGCATGTATTCTTCTTTTTGTGGTTATAGTTTCTTTAGATAAGTAAGTTCCTGAATAAAATTTAATATACAGATATAAACAATACCAAATTTTCACATTATTTTTTTTAAAAATGGACTTTAATTTCTTTAATGATAAATGCACGAAAAAAATATAACTACCCATAACACTTCGGTTTTGTATATTCCATGAGCAGAGGATTATATAATTAAGTCAAATACAAACTTATAATCTGATCAAAGTATCTAACTTTACATAAATATCAAGAAAACCAACAAAAAATTGACCATAAAAGACTCATTTTTGTAAGAGTTACAAATGAGCTTCCAATGTTAATTTCCATAGGAAATTAAAAATGCTAATTTTGAATTTTCCTCAAGTTAGATTTTATGGGACATTTTTCTGTGTATATAAAGGGCATAGTGCTATAGATTAGAACTAGAACATTTTCTGTTGCAATTAGTTTGAGGTTAAATCTCAGTTTGACTGGAAGAATTGGCATGGTTGAGTTTGTGTTCATACTCATGTACACATTCAAGCTTTGAAATCGATGATTGGCGTCGTAAAAAATCCTGTTGTTCATTTGTGTCTGTTAGCAGAAAATGAGTTCAATTCTTAATTATTGCTCTAAAGAAATGCTTGAAAACAAACAGAACGTAAAAAATAATCTTTAGTTAATTCGCATAAGGTCACGCAATACGTCATTAGAATGCGACTGCAATACACGTTCTGACGTCACACAGGTTTTTACAACACTTGTCTACAACAGCAATACAGAAACGAAGTCTGGCAGTGGGCGGATATTTAAAGCGATATTTGTATGTTATACAGTATGGTATATCTGTATGGTATACATATACTGCATATCGATATCTGATGGGCTGTATATGTACGATAGGACACATAATTGCATGATAAATACTTTAATCATGACGAGTTACAGTTCAAGTCTGATTTTTGTTCCGGTATAATTATTTTATTCAGAACGATGTTCCTTGGACTTCATGCTTGAAGATATTGACTTGATATTTGTTTTATAGTTTACACCAATTCCATGACACGTGTAAATTGTAACCGGGTGGGGAATAAAACGAATTTCAACACCTTTGAACTTAACTCGAAACTGGTAAAATAAAAAAGTTTAAAACCCTTTCAATCTGATACTCGAGTTAAACCAAATGTTAGGAACCTAAATACACGAAACTGGCTGAAACCTAAATGTATGAAACTGTATTGAAACCTAAATGTATTGAATCAGCTGAAACAATAAAAAAAAATCGCCTTTAAATATGTATGAAACTGGCTGAAACCTTAATGAATGAAACTTAAATCTATTTTCTGTCCTACACGTGAATTTTAATAGCCACACAATATACTTTTTCCTTATTTCTGGTAACTTTAAACTTGTTGAAGCAAATTTTAAAAATATAAATCCGAATCCATAGCTCTGCTTGAATCAGCTGGAGGTAAGTAAAACACTTCTAGGAACTTAAATACATGAAACTGACTGAACCTAAATGTATGAAACTGTATTGAAACCTAAATGTATTGAACCAGTTGAAACAATAAAAAAAAACGCCTTTAAATGTATGAAACTGGCTGAAACCTTAATGAATGAAGCTTGCTGAAAACTAAATGTATGAAACTGGGTGAAACCTAAATGTATGGAACCAAGTATTACAAAACTAATGTATGAAACAAATTTGAACTATGTAACCTTTAATTCGTAGTACCGTATCAAAAAGATATATATAACTGTTGGAAGAACAGGGTAGCACTAGGCATCGTTATGTCAGCAAACACTGACTGCAATAGTGAGAGATGTCAGACGCAAAACCTTAGCACCAGTCTTGTTTGGACAATCTACATACCAAACCAATAGTACCAGCCTTTCTATATTCTGTCCAGAGGTTCTAAGCACTTAACTTCACTTAAACTAAACCTTTTGCCTGCTGTCAACTACTTCCTTTCCTACCTTTCCGATGTTCTTTGTTTGGTGTCTTCGGTACAAATGACAACTCGAACAACAACAAATTGAAGTTTTTAACACCCTTGACTGGCTAAACAGCCCTTGTAGTCCTTGCACAGTCGGTACAACTTGGAACTGAACCCACTATTTATACTTCGAACGCGGACCTCGTAGAGAGTACCCTAGCAATAACACTGGCGGATCTAGAAATTTTCTAAAGTGGGTGCCCACTGACTGCCTAAGAGGGGAGCCGCTCCAGTCACGCTTCAGTGATTCCTTATATAAGCGGGTGCCGCAAAACAGGGTCGCTTTTGCATGCCCTACTGATTAGAACAGGGTCCTTTTTTCATGTCCTGCTGGTTAGAACAGGGTCTTTTTTTAAACAAAGTATTTGTCTAGAACAGTATCGCTTATTTAACTGTTTATGATACAGTCTGGAACTTGGGTCTAGAACAGTATCTATGTTATACGGTCTAAAACAGGGTATAAATTTTCTGAGCGTATCTAGAACAGGGTATGTTTTTTTTAATATATTTCTGTTTAGAACAGGGTATATGTTTTTCAATGTTTTTCTGACAAGAACAGGGTATGATTTGGCAAGTGCTGTCGGCACAGTTATACCTAAAAGGATAGTCAATATCCCCCCCCCCCCCGGGTTCCATTACTGTTACAATGAAATTTAACGTTTCAATCGTATTGCAGCCATGAATGCTTTATTTTTTTTCAATATTTATATTAATCCTATTTTTATATAAATTATTGTTATATGAATTTTTATGTCATATTAATTTGTGTGTTATCATTTTTTGATTTTTTTTTGTATGTCGAAACTATAAGCCGTTTAGAGCTTTCATGGGTTATCCCTGATAAAATATCAGCAATTATTTTCATACACGTAAGGATACTGCACTCATAATAATGCCAATATATTTTACCATAGTATTGTCTTTATGTATCGTATATATTGTGTATCGTAATTATAAGATACGATAAGATAAGATACATTTTATTTTTCCAAATTAGGTTCCCAGGGGACATATACACATTACATTTATAAGTGATACAACATAAAGTATTTTACATAACATTTATAAAATAATCTATTAAAATAAACATGATAAAGTTATACAGGTATTATTTGTTAAATGAAAAAAAATATTTAAGAGTTGCTGCTCCAGAGTCATGAGAGTTGTGGCAAACATAGTTATTTATTTTTTTCTCACTTGATTTTTTAATTTTATGCTGGAAATGTATGAATCTAAATGATTTTTTAGCTGCAACAAACACCAACGAACGATGCTCTAGGATTATGAGCTTAAAAGCTTTAACAATCCTCTTCGTATCTGATGCAAAAAAACAAACACAAATGTAAAAAGTTTATGTGTATTCACAGCAAATAAAATATACTGCAGTAATAGGTATTGAGAATAGTGTAGGTTTCTCTACTGCAACATACACCAAGGGGCGGTATTCAAGGAACTGTGTTATTTACACAGTCCTCCTCGTGTCGGAAAGCAGACAAGAAAGCCACATATTTAACAATTTTTCGAAACAAAGGAGTAAGTTCGGTAAGGGCCATATTTGGCCCCAATTATAAAGTTAGTTACAAAGCCATACATGTTTTAAGTTGCCTTAAAGACATGTTAGAAAGTTAAACAGAACAGTTTTTGTCAAAGTTTAATTCTAACACGTTGATTTTTACATCCATAAAAGGTCAAAATAAGGGATTTTGGTGAAATTTGACAAAATCAGCTAGATTTCAACCAAATAAAGGTCCAGGAAACATAGAGCGCAGGCGTCGACAAGCTTAAGATTCGAATAAGACATGTGAAATGTCTTTACAAGCATTATTTTAAAAGATCTTTGTTGTCGACGTATGCGCTCTATGTTTCCTGTCCAATAATCTATGGAAATTTACCCATTTTCATTGATTTTTTTCATGTAAAATCAATTCATTGTGTAATCATACGTTTTTTGATTGAGTTAAGTCTGCTAATTGATATTTTATCGTATGTTTTTATATGTTGTGATGTTATGCTATTGTTTCAGAAAAAGGGAGAAGGTTTGGGCCCATTAAAACGTTTAATCCCGCTGCAAATGTTTGCACCTGTCCTAAGTCAGGAATCTGATGTACAGTAGTTGTCGTTTGTTTATGTAATATATACGTGTTTCTCGTTTCTCGTTTTGTTTATATAGATTAGACCGTTGGTTTTCCCGTTTGAATGGTTTTACACTAGTAATTTTGGGGCCCTTTATAGCTTGTTATTCGGTGTGAGCCAAGGCTCCGTGTTGAAGGCCGTACTTTAACCTATAATGGTTTAATTTTTAAATTGTTATTTGGATGGAGAGTTGTCTCATTGGCACTCACACCACATCTCCCTATATCTATGAGTACAACTTTTGGCGTCATAATGAAACGCAGAAACGTAAAATGCTCAACAAAATGGTTAATATCCTAGCTAGTCAATGTATTAGCTATAATTTATCGTGATATTGGTCGATAAATCCGAGTTTGAAATTTACGCTAAAAAGGGGGGCCATTTTAGGACCTTATCGAACATACTCCTTTACATGCAGCAGTGAGAATAGACTTATTTTCTGTGTTCATAAACTATATCAGTTTATCTCTTGCGTTAAGAGTTAAAAAGTTGGGGCAACTTTTAGTAATCTCTTGAAATAGATGAATGCGGTCATCATTAAATTTACCACATTGGAATAGAAAATGATATTCATCCTCCACATATCTCCGGAGTTACAACGAGTACAAGTTCTGTCATTTAGGAGAGTACCCTGATACCTTCGAATTCCTGACTCAATTCTTATAACATGTATAAGTGGTGTGATGAAATTCTGAGCTTTGTTAAGCTTCTTCTCTGTTCAAAATTCCTTATAATGGAAAGACATTTTTCTCTTTCAAAAATGATTTAGATGTAACATAATTAAGTTCTAAGTTTACTATCTGAATGCTTGACCAATTCAGTGTTACACAAGTCTATAAAAAATTTTTTTTTTCAAATTATGCTTTGAAGCTATTTATTTTTGGTAATGGTAAAGATAGATGATTGATGCCTGGGATCATTTCAATAATTGACTTCATAGAGCCATACCAAGATGGGTTTTTTTATAAGAAAGATTTTTTGATGTTGCATAACTAAACTATTGTCTCCATATCAAATTGTGTTCACGGCCTTGCAAGAAGAAAATTTTGTTTTCCCTCAGACTTATAGCCCTGATTTTTCGGGATCAATGTTTCTTATTTATTTGTCTTTTGTTCATTGATTGCCTTTCTGTATTCTGTTAGTGTTGCATTCCTTTTGTAATCTTATAGTAATTTTGTTATAAACTTGATCATGAATTTATATAAAAAAAAAAAAAACAGCAGCCACAGACTTATATAACTTTGTAAATTCCATTTTTGCTTTATCAGGCACATTGGTCTTTTGATGTTGTCCCTAGAAACTTCAGTCTTACACTGAATTTATACATTTTTCTTTGAGACCAAAATATTGTAAACAAATCATTTAAACAAAACTTCATTTTCAGATTACTAAAGGGTCTTCGGAACACCCAGAAAGCATAATTTTGCATCATTTGTTCTTCTTCTTCTTTAGTTACAGAAAACCATCAACATTTTGAAGATTACATTCTGGCGCATGCCTGATTGAGGTTGCTTTTTAAAATTAATTTCATTTTTTCTTTATTTTTAAGCTTTACGATTTTATTGAACTTTTAATTTTTACATTTTATATTTATTTATTTTTTTAAATTAAGATCAAAACAAAAGGTACATTTAGTTTAAGTGAGAAAAGGTTTTAAGGAGTACTTCATGGGTAAGTGCATCCTTAAAGTTGTCTGTAGAAGTTTTGTTCGAAATTTCAGGTGGTAGTTTATTCCAGTCTTTGATTGTTTGGCTGAAGAATGAGAATTTAAAACTGTCTTTATTGCATTGGAGCTGTCTGAATGTTAATTGATGAGTAGATCTTGTTTTGGACTGGCTTTTTATCAGAATATCTTGAGATAGTATTGCAATTTCGTTATTTATTACTTTGTGGAACATTTGTAATCTGATTTTAAGCCTTCGTTCTTGCAGAGACATATATACACAGAGATTGGCAACTCCGTGAAATCCCGTTAAAGATCGGTGCCCGGAATGAGATTCTCGTCGATAAAATTTATAGCCTGGTATCCAAGCCCGATATCTAGCTGCGCGTCGTATACTGACAAGATTAGCCAGGACACCCAGGCTATAAAATTTAGAACATGCAATCTAGCCTGGTATCCCGCCCGATATCTAGCTGCGCGTCGTATACTGACAAGATTAGCCAGGACCCCAGGCTATAAAATTTAGAACATGCAATCAAGTCGGGGATGAATAACCTCGATAGATTAACAAGAAAAGCAATGGGAAAATTATATCAGATTTTTCCTTTCTAATAAAAATACTTGAATGTTATATTTATCTTTAAGCATTTATTGAGAAAAATATTTTTATATGATATGCATTTCATAATTAAAATTTCAAATCTGGTAATGCTCAATTGTTATCATTAGTACAAGCAAGGATTTGTAACTATACAAATCCTTGGTACAAGAAAATTTTCGGTACGGCATATCTTTGCAATAGTTTGTTTAATTACACAGTGAATTTGTGCGTGTCCGATTTTTCCGGTAATTAGGTCCTTATTAATAGAGTTATGACTGTTGATTCACAGGTGTGCGATTACGCAATTTATTGCCCTCCGATCACCTGAATAAGTAAGTAAGTAAGTAAGTAAATTTTATTTAGAGTCGGCATATATATACATTATAACAGAGAAAACATGAGCTCTGGTGAGCTCTTTAACCGACTATCACAATAAAAATCATGCAGCATCATGCAAATACTACCAAATAAAACATGCAATATAATGAAAGCAAACTTCTATTTGATTTGTGAGCCTCCAGAGTCAAAGCTCATGTGGCAAGCGCCTCTATGTGCATTGAAGCGGGGGAATCAACAAATCACTTGACGATCATAAAATATAACAAACTAAAAGCATACAAACAATAAATAAATAAAAATAAGCACTAGCATTTAATGGCAGATATATATTTAAAAAATGCATAAAAAGCAGAGCAAAAGGCCATTATAAAAAGAAAGAAAGAAATATCAGCTTTGTGACAGCACTGGATGGAAACGACATGAACTGCAGAAGCATTTTTGACCCCCACACCAGGAATTTATGTAATTCCTAATCTGGTCAAAAGAAGTCATGAGTCTAGCCACATTAGGAAGTGAGTTCCATACTTGTGCTGCCTCAAATCTAAAAGATCTTTTACCATAACTGGAGGTTCTAGGTCTAGGTACCTCAGCAGTGTTTACATACCTGAAATTATATGAATTGTTTTTTATTACAACTAAATCTTGAATAAATAAAGGACATTTTTTAATAATTATTACCGGAGGGATTATTACTTGGTAATTGTTTTTAAAAATTAACAAATTCTGACATATTATTTTAACCATGACCAGAACTTTATTTTAACAGAAGCACTCGGCAATACTATAGTGTATATAAAATTAGGAGAACAAAAATAGTCTTTTAACATTTCAAAAAAAGAAATGAGTCAACTTTGTCATATATAAAAAAATATATGTTTAATTGTCGATTCACCTAAAATAAAATTATTTATGGAACATTTGCGTAAATTTCCTTAATAGTGTGTATATATGTCTCTGGTTCTTGTAAGGTTTTCCATTTCAGATTTTGAAGCATATCAGATACACTGCTGGTGTTGTGAAATCTGTTGCATGTATATCGTGCAGCTCTTCTTTGCACTTGTTCCAGTCTGTATATATTTTCTGATGTGTATGGGTCCCAAACGGTACAACAGTATTCGAGTTTTGTTCTTATTATAGTTTGATATGCTCTTTCCTTCACTAATTTTGAACTAATTTTTAGATTGCGTCTGACGAAAGATAAAGATTGATTTGCTTTTGCTGCTGATTGCAATCTAATTAAAGATCAATAGTTTAATTAGATTGTGCTGATTGTTGTATATGACTGTTTGTTCCATTTGAGATCTGAAGAGATTTTTAATGCCTAGATATTTAGCTGATTGTACTTGTTCTAGGATATGACCGTGCATGTTGTAATAAAAGTGAATTTGTTTTTTCTTTGTTGAGACTCTTAAGATGTTACATTTGTCAGGGTGGAATGACATGAGCCAATCGTGTTCCCATTTTATAGCTGCTTCTATGTCTTCTTGAAGCTTAATACAATCGTTTTGGCAGGTAATAGGCCGGTAGATAATGCTGTCGTCTGCAAAGAGTCTTATTTGGCTGTGTTTAAGGTAGTCAGGTAAAT
The DNA here is from genome assembly GCF_036588685.1 of Mytilus trossulus. Lineage (NCBI taxonomy): Eukaryota > Metazoa > Mollusca > Bivalvia > Mytilida > Mytilidae > Mytilus > Mytilus trossulus. Next base: position 47,214,826 of record NC_086380.1, on the reverse strand, counting down.
CATTGATGTAGATAAGAAAGAGTATTGGTCCTGGTACAGTGCCCTTAGGAACGCCTGATGTTACTGGATTTTTTTCAGATGTTGTGTTTTCGAGAAGGACTGTTTGAGTTCTGTTAGATAAAAAAGATTGAATCCAGTTTATTCCAGCTATTGTTCTATAGCTTCTTGGGCCTTCAGCCCCAAAGCCCTTCAAAAAATGTCACCAAGTTGCCTCGCTCCGCTCGGCGTAGTATATGTTTGCCAATACATTTAAAAGTGTCTAGTTATAACCTAACTTTAATACAATGGATGTAAAGGGGGATGGTTAGTGTAATTAAATGGTACATAATGACTTGAATATACTATATTTTATTATTTATTATACTATTATTTATGATAAACGAATCATTTAAAAATTGTATGTTTTCGAATATCAAAAATATAGTTGTGAAAATGAATAATCAGTCCCTAGCTTTAATCAGAGACATATAATACATATAAGAACTGTACCAGATCAGTTGCAGGGAAATGATAATAAAACTCTCAGTTATCATTGACAGTAACATTATGAATAAATGTTTGATAATAAAAATATTATTTATACCTGGAATTGTTTTTGTTCTCTCACATTTTGGTTTAGTTATTGAAAAAGGATGGAATAATGTGTAGTGATATTCTAGATATATTGTATACATAAATACATGTACATGTTCTGATTCTCAGTCTGACTGGTCCTTTTCATTTCAGAATACTGGGATGTATGTAGGTGTTTTTTTTACAGATGTAATTGGTTTATTCAAACGCCACACCACATTATTATAGATTATCGCTATTTTGCGCATTTTTCTTTTGATCTTTTTTTGTGATAATTTTCATATCATGCTTCTCGCCTGAGATGGAAAAATTATCGCTAGAAACTAAGCAGGCACGTGCATTGCTAACGAAATTGACATTGAAATTGACAACGTTGTCATAGGTAAAATAGCGATAAACAGATTATCATTGGTCATCTCAACTCGATTGCTTTTCTCACTTTCGCTGTTCCAGCTCAAGCGAGAAAACCAATCTCGTTGAGATAATCAACGATAATCTATAATTATCGTTGATTATCTCAACGAGATTGGTTTTCTCGCTTGAGCTGGAACAGCGAAAGTGAGAAAAGCAATCGAGTTGAGATGACCAATGATAATCTGTTTATCGCTATTTTACCTATGACAACGTTGTCAATTTCAATGTCAATTTCGTTAGCAATGCACGTGCCTGCTTAGTTTCTAGCGATATTTTTTCCATCTCAGGCGAGAAGCATGATATGAAAATTATCACAAAAAAAGATCAAAAGAAAAATGCGCAAAATAGCGATAAATTGGTTTATAGGTTTTATTGATATGATTACTGTGGGGAAAAACAACAAACAAGGACATAAAATTATACGGCTTGTGATTATGGTTAAATCTATTATCATGCCTTTATTATGTATGTGCTTTCCCAAAGTAAGGAGCCTGTAATTCACTGGTGTGTTGCTGTATATATCATATTTGGATTTTTTTTTATTATTTTGTTCATAAATAAGACAGTGAGTTTTCTTGTTTGATGTGTGAAACCTTTTTCTTAAATAGACCTTGTATAGTTGACAGTGCAGTATGAATTGTACGCATTGCTTAGAGCCTTTTAGTCACCTTAAAATGTTGATGTCTGTATCATTTGGTTTCTTGTGGAGAGTTAGACATTATATTGCATATACTGTACAGAAAAAAATGAATGTCATACACTCGCACATCAATATGTAAAAAAATATATGAAATAGTTGCCACTGGACGTTAAGCAACCATCAATTAAATCAACCTGATCAACAACAACAAAATAATGAAATATTTGCTACTGGACGTTAAGCAAGCATCAATTTAGCCTGATCAACAACAAAGGAAGACACATTTTCGTGCAGTTTGTATAAAGTAAAAAAAAAAGGGTTTTAACTAACTATCAAGTCAAAATGTTGTTTAACTATTCACACATTTGTTTCAAAATTAAAAGGAGATTTTAACTAGTCTAAAAGTAAAAAAAAGAAGGGAAACATGTACATTACGCTTACAATATGGTTAATCCCTTTATATTCGACGTCAAAAGTGAGACTTATATTGCAATTTTCTATTAAATGATCATTAAATGTAAGTCCTAACTAAATACACAATCCGTGAAAAGGACAATTCATAAATTTACCGACAATCAAAAAAACAACTGAATGCAAGCTCATAATATTTCGAAAAACACAATTAGAAAACAATTTACAGACAATCATAAAAAAATCAACCCAATACAAGCTAAATTAATAATGAAACCAGAAAGTAATCATTTTATAATGATCTATACAAATTATTAAAATATAAGACAAAGTCGATCATGATATTTATCAAACAAATTAAGTTTTTTTTTCTACACATTATTTAATTTTATAATTTGTAAATAATATTTTCGGAAGGAGTGTGTACACCTGCGGTGTAACTACTTCGTCACGGTGTACCAGGTGTCACATAAAACTCATTTTATATTCTCCCTCACTACGTTCGTCCGAATATAAAGTAATTGATATTCTATGGCATTAACAAAGAACAAACGACATAAAAGTAGGTGTGCTACTCGCTATAACCTCGAGACAAAGGGAAAAAATAGCAAATTCATAGTATAATTGAGCTGAATAATATCACCAAAATTGTTAAATATCTATAACCTGTTATATACCAAGATTTGACGAAACCGTTAGTTGCTTTTTAACAGAATCTTTGATATAACCATCTTTAGCAAAATCGGTACGCCACCTTCCATGCTCTTTAATTAAACGATCAGAAACGTCATTTCTTGCAGCAGCAGTTGCACCACCACTGCGCAAACTATGAAGACAAAAAAGTTTACAATCAAGACCAATCGCAGTTAATGTGCCCAAAAGTAACTCCCTAGCTCTAGTATAAGATAAAGGACGATTAACCTCTGCTAACTTATAAGAGTTTACTGACTTAAAAAATCTAACAGAACGAAATACATATTGATTAGAATCCAAAGCCAATTTAGCTAAATTAATGTATGTCAATAACCAAACTACTGGACAGGTAGGCAAATTTGTTTTAGAAATTATAACATTATTACCCCTTCTATATACATCAGTTTTCCCAGTTTCAATATTCAAAGAAACATAAGTGTCAAAAAAATTTATGTTACACTTTTTTAAATTTTCTATCTCACTGTAGCGTAAAAATCCAGCATAACCAACTAACATCATAGCACAAATTCTAACATTCGGCAAATGAGCACGATCACTACCAATTTTGTCCACTATCTTCTGTAAATGATCTGCTGTAATTGGCTCTTTTTTCAAAACTGGTTTACTTAGAATTCGCTTAGCTCCTTCAGTCATCATCTGCATAAGCTTGTCTTCACACGGATTGCACACTAAGCTGAAATCATGATACCACTTTATGCTATAAAAATGAGCTAATAAAACAGACTCAGATACGGATCGCTGCACAAGGCCACTAATATAAACTGCAACGGATGATACACTTGCAGGTAACGGAATAACTTTATATGAAATACACCATTCTTTAAATTTTTTGAAATACACATCATACTTTTTATTTGTAGAAACTGCTTTACTGCTTCTCACAATATTGAAAATGCTTTTTTCACATCCGGTAAACTCTTGATTTGAATTCGCAAACTGAGAAATTTTCCTCCATGTTGCACTGTCCTGTAATAATGAAACATAAATAAAACTTAGCTTAATGATAAATATAAATATATCACTTAAAACGGAACAATCATGCAAAGTGCATCTTAAACACCTGTACAAGGAGCATATTTTAAAACGCACTCGGTGCATCTCTTATCTTAAATCTTTTTGTACTGTAACCGCATAATGTAATTCTCAATTAAAGTCTGCACAAGGTGCATTTTTGCATTTAAACTGCACAAGGTGCTTTGTGATTTTATACTGCACAAGGTGCCTCTCAATTATAAACTGCACAAGGTGCTTCTCAATTATATATTGCACAAGGTGCTTCGCAATTACAAACTGCACAAGGTGCATCTCAATTATAAACTGCACAGGGTGCATCTCAATTATAAACTGCACAAAGTGCTTCTCAATTATATACTGCACAAGGTGCATCTCAAAAATAAACTGCAAAAGGTGCATCTGAATTATATACTGCACAAGGTGCTACTCAAATTATAACCGCACAAGGTGCATCTTAATTCTTTAAAGCTAATATACTTTGAACTAATAATGTATACATATGTAAGCGTGTGGGTCCATTCCGTAGTAATTACCTATTTTGATACGTGTATTTTACCGTGTAGTAAAAATTTATACCCGATAGTAAAATTGTGCATTGAACCGTACAAAGGAATGTGACCTCCTACGATGAACAATCAAGTTTAAAAACAAGGACGCTACTGATGAATGGGGGGATTTAGAAAAAACACTGTCTCTATCTGAACCAGATAAAAAGAAATGTTTAGGACGATCAAATTCATCAAAATCTGTGATAAAATCGTTAAATTTATTTTCTGTGTTGTTCCAAACCATAGGCCAAAATAGAGCAGACTTCCATTTAGGAACTACCAATACACCTTTTGCGCGACAAGTTAACATATGATTTAAAACTCGGCAAACTAAGCAGACTGGAGGCACAATCCAGTTGTTTTCTCCTGACCAGTCGAAAGCGAAAGCGTCGACTCCTGTCGTTCCTGGAACCCAAAACTTTGAATTAAACCGTGCAATTTTATGATTTTTATCGTCTGCAAATCTGTCAAACGTAAATATCCCCCATCTGTTATTAAACATAAGAAAAACGCTGTCGTGCACAGCCCAATCATCAAAATCAAAAATTCTACTTAAGTAATCTGCTTGTACCTTTTCGGATCGAGGGATCCACTCAACCTCAATCGTAATACTATTAACTATGCAAGTTGTATAAATATTCATAGCAAGTTCATGTAAATCAGGCTTCATGCTGCCAACTCGACAAATATGCACGACATTTTGATTGTCAGTATAAATTTTTACAAGTTTTCCTGCTAACTGTGCAAACATACTTTCTAATATAAACTCGACAGATTTCAACTCTCTCCATGTGGAGCTCTTAAGTCTTTCTTGTTCGCTAAACATATAATGAGCAATTTGTAAAACATTACCATCGACAAAACTTGCTCCAGCATACATACTGGCGTCGGAAAAAATAATACGTTCTGGAATCTTGTGTATAGGACATACCAATATATTAGGTATAGATTTACAATTACTTTTCCAAAACTCAAGTTCGGTTTTGACTTGGGTGGAAATTTCAAAATATGAGTCCCAAGTATTTCTCTGGCAAACAGACATGCATAAATTACGTGTCATCAATTGGCAAATCTGACCAAAAGCTGGGATCAAAGATATGATTTTACCAAGAACACATGCCAAGTTTCTAGCAGTTGAACGATTATCTGAAAGAATTTTTTCAATTTTTAACTGTATTTTTTCAATTTTCTTTCTGGGAACTTCAATAACGCCAGATACCAGATTCCATGAAAAACCTAACCAGTCTAATTTTTGCACTGGTGAAAAAATTGATTTCTCAAAATTTGGTAAAAACCCAGATTTCAATAAAGTATGTAAAACAGATTTGGACATGCGTACACATCTTTCCCTACTGTCACAAGCCCATCCGTCGTCCAAATACACAATAATCGGGAAACTTTGTGATCTCCAAAAGTTAACTAATGTACGAACAACTTTAGTAAAAATATGTCCAGCTGAAGATAGCCCAAAAGGTAAAACTGAGAAAATAAAATATCTTTCTTGTCCATCAATTACCCAGGAAAAACCTAGAAATTTCTGATGTTCTGGGTGTATATTAATATGATGATAACCATGACGTAAATCGAACTTTAGCATGAAAAAAAACTTTTTTGCGTATTGCTTGGCCTCTTTAACCCCTTCAAATTTTATTTTCTGTTTTTGTACATATTTGTTAACATGTCTCAGATCTAAAACTAATCTCTCTTTCTTCGAATCACTGATGGCTACAGTTAGAGGATTTATTACATAAGGTTTATTTGAAACTTCAGTAATACAACCATTCAGTTTTAATTCTGTAATAGCTTTCAAAACAAATGAGGAATTTATTAAATGCTGATCTGTTATTATTCAAATAAACTGATGGAGGTTCTTGAATAAAAGGAATAACGTAACCAAATTTTACAGTGCTTAAAACTAATTCAGAAGGTTTTAAACTATCTTCCCAAAACTGAACATGATCTTTTAATCGATTTTTTACAGTCTTATTGCCATCAGTATATTCATAACTATCAAATTCTATATCATACTCAACTTTTTCATTAAGACAGGGATGGAGCACTTGTAATAGTGGCTGGTGCTGACTTGGTACTACTGAAGGCACGTGCTTTGAAGGGACAGAAACGGGCAGTGTGTCCTGGTCTTTTGCAGTAAAAGCACAGTCCGTCGTTGTACTGCTGCTGGGAGTTGTTTTGTTGACTGTAGTTGTCATTTCTGGGTCCAGATTCTTTGCTGAAGCCACGAAAAAATTCTCTAGCATTGAAACCTCCTCTGTCACCACCTCTGCTGTAAGGCTTGTTAGCTGTACGTTTACGGTTAGCTCTGAAAACGGCAGTGCGTAACTTTGAAGCATCTTCAACATTGTCAGCAAGAGGATCGTCCAGATATTCGTGAACGGTATCCCACCCATGGCGATCAGCGATTTTCAGAATTTTGTTTCGCTGGTTCAAAGTGTCAAGCTCAGTTTTAACAATAGACTGTAGGTCAAGAGTTTGATCAAGTGACTCGGAAGTTAGCAAATGTTCAATTCTTCTTAATGAAGAAATACGGTCGGTGTTAAAATTAAACTGTATTTTAATCCCTTCCTGTCTGAATTCAAATGACGGAGACTGGGAAGCAATTGTAGAGGGTTGACCACTGACTAACGTGTGTGTGTTTGTATTGACAGAGCTTACTTGGGTCTTTTTAAACTCTGATAAAATCTCACTTTTCTGTCTCTGAAGGGCCTTATTTAAAGAACTGTTAAATAAGGAAACTGCATCAGCTGTAGTAAGATCACTTTCGTCGTCTTTTAAGAGTTGACTTTCGTCCATTGGCTCCACGGCAGAAATTTCTTCTTCGGACATAATACACGTGTCTACTTTAGGCTATAGCGAGAGTCGATGGTCAGAAAGATGACCGCACGGGTTTTAAGTGCGGACAAATGGTCACATGTCATGAATATTCATGAACTACTTACGTACGACGAACTAAATTTTATTTAACAGGTTGTGATTTACCTGACCATCGGATAATTCAAGCCGAATATACATGTCACACTGTGACATTATATCTCCGAGACAGGTGTATATTTAATAGAAACCCATTATGAAACAATCAAATAAAATTAACTCTGATACAAGACATACAATTTACGTATTAATTATTTGATATCGTATTTTTAATACAATATCAAATAATGTCTCTTTTTCAATAATACAAATAATCAAAATTAAAATGACATTGAAATACATAATTACGTATGAACTAAATTATTCAATTAATTATCATGTTAAATTTAACACTGAAACAGTTAAATCTGGCCGAGTGAAATCACGGGATTTCGCCGAGTTGCAAATCTCTTGTATTATATGTCTCTGCTTTAATGAAATTGAAAATTTTTGCTTGAAAATGAATAATCTGTCTTCTTAATTTACAAAAATAAATAACGGATCAAAAACAAATCCTCCTGTCCCCTCCCCCTTAGAATATCAAATAGTCGTCCCCTTACCGTGACTATTTTCATTAATATTTACGATTTTATTTCACCTGTTCACGTGCTTCGTTTTTCTCGATTTTTATGATTTCCGTGCAGCGTTTTTTTATTTAGAATGTTTATGTGTTCAGACCCTACCCCCCCCCCCCTAAATTAAAGGAGCAGATTGAAATAAAACAAAAATTTGAATGATTTAATTTTTAATGATTTTATAGTGACACTAAGTCAACTTGTCGCTTTATGTCGCTTCTTGTTCCCATTAACGAGACCGTTGTCAGGGGAGGTAATTCATTTTAACTGGCTATAGCTGAAAAACGAGATGGCAGTTATCGATGGTAAATGGTTTAGAGAAGAAAATGACCAGTGGGCTGGCTATAGTGCTAGTTTGGAAATAGAAGAAATTTTGTACAAAGAAAGATCTAAATATCAAGAAATATTTGTCTTCAAAAGGTTTATTATAACAGCCTGTCATTTTATTATTTAATATTAAAACTCGAAGTCGGAATCACATGTTCGTCGATACAAGACCTGGCGGTAGGTCTATTCAGCACCGCACACCGCCAAAAACCACCGAACACCCTATAATGCTTTTTTTTTAAATTTATATCTTATCGTTATAAATGTGACCTCATGTTAATATAATATAAGTGTTATTGATTCATTAAATAATAAGATTAAGAGACCAAATCTCTACATCGAACATAAAAGGAGAGTCTATAACACTATTCCAGACCATATGACTTTTTTATGAGTATATCCCACCTTATGGCTATTTTTTCTCCATTACTGAATATCACACAGGTTCCCATTAAATTTTGACGTCATCAAACAAAATATCTGACGCCACAATGGAAAAGTGATATTAATAGATTGTTGTTGACATCAGAAGTTCAAGCGTCCTGGTCAGCCGGGAATAGCGATAAGGTGTATTTGGACCATACTCACTAAAGGGTTATCAATTCACAGTGATCACAAATCAATTTAATACCTGGGAAAATGTCACTATTTAGGTTTTGTAGGATTATGATAGCCATTATACACGTAAATACCTTGTATATATATTCCAACTCGTTCTTTCAGCCCATGTATGTAGTGTTGTTTTAGATTTTAACAAATGTAATCAATACATCACCATGATCACTTGTAAATTTTTAAATCAGGGATTTTATTACCATAACTTATTTAAAACATGTACTAAATTCTTTCATATATAATGTATATATAGGTACGTACATGTACAAAGATTTGATTCTAAACAAGATAAGTAAAGGAGTAGGTCCGGTTAGGACTCATTTTGGCTTCAAATTTCAGTTTCATCTGACGAAAGATTTTGACCACTTTTTAAACACTTCATTTGTAAGTGTCTATTTCACTTGATTCAATTAGTTTTTGTGAAAGATTTTAACTGTTTTAGTCATCAAAAACGATCCGATTCAAGCTCAAATATGAAAAATCTCTCAAATATGCCAAAAAACATCACTTTTCAGATGGTTTTTGTCAAAAATGATAGTGGCCGCATCCATATTCATCCACAACCTTTATATATGTTATGTATTATCATAAAATACAACTTCCATTTCAATATTAAGAATGAACATGAATGTGGCCACTTTCGTTTTACACTGAAACCTTCTCAAATTTAACTAAAAGGATAGAATTTTGAAGATTTCAGTAATTTAGCATGATTTAATGGTTCTACAACCCGATATATGTGCGTTGTATTGTCAAAAACAGCCCATATTTATGTAGCAGAAGCATTGAACTGTCCAATAAATAACCAAAAGTTTACATTTTAACAATTTTGTAAAACTGTTATATTTTGGGGCCAAAAAGGGGTCTTACCGGACCTACTCCTTTAGATGTACTTGTAGACAACTCATTAAAACCCTATTTCACATCCTAAATTAGACAGAAATATTGTACTAAAACTACAGAAATCACAATGTGATCCTTGTACATGTTGTAAACTTATTGAACCTTTTAACAAACCTTTCAGTAAAAACAAACCTTTCAGTAAAAACAAACCTTTTATAAGTAAAAACAAACCTTTCAGTAAAAACAAACCTTTAAGTAAAAACAAACCTTTTAGTTTAGGTTATCTTATTAATGTTGTACTAAGATCTTTAAATATAGTTTACATCATGTACATTGTAATTGGCACTAACATCAGTTTTGTCATCAACAAATTAAAACATAACTAAATTTGTATTCTTTTTTAATTTGTTTTGTACATGGTATGTACATGATCTGTCATGTCTGTATGAATAAATACACATCCACTATAATTTTCTATTTAGAGATTGCGAAATATCTATATATACATGTAACATGGTACATTTTTACATTTTTGTTTAAGGTTAAATTCTTACTAATCTTCTGCCTGTTCATACTTTATTATGGTCTTGCACAGGTCATGTCTTCTTTGACTGTCCATAATGTTAAAACACTAAATACCTGGGATATCTTTTAATTGATTTTATACTCTAATGCATGATGTTTTATTGTTACTTAATGTTTTTTTTGTTTCTTTCTGTAACTGCGAATACATTTGTACTGTCAAATCGTACTATCATGTTTATTTGACCTATTGACATAATTTGTAATGCATTTCTGTAATTAAATGTTTACTTTGTGTTATATCTCATCTCACTATCATTGACTTTATCATGTATATAAGTCTTATTTTAGCTCACCTGGCCCAATTGGCTAAGTGAACTTTTCACATCACTTGGTGTCTTTTGTATCAAACGGTCTGTTAAATTTTACCAAAAAACGTCTCCTCTGAAACCAATCTGGCCGCAATCCTCATAGGGTATTTTGTTTTAAAAGTTTTTGATTACATGATTACCATGCTTGCCAACATCATGAACATGGCGGACATGGCCTAAAATAAAACATAACCCCTTGATATAATGCATCTTTTTTTTTTTATAATATATGAAACTAAGCATTTAGAGCAAATCTGACATAGAGGTACATGTATAAATATATGTAAATAAGGTTGAGATCAATCCAGCCATAAATATTAAGTTTTAGGAATAAGAAGCCATAATAGGGCCCAAATAAGCATTTTTCTAGTTTCGAGATAATAACTTGTAGACTGGTGTATGGATCTCTCTGAAACTATACCACAAGTTTCCATTCCACAAAGGGATGGTTAGGATTGGCTTTGGGTGGTTATGTCTTAAGCCAATTGGGAATTAGGGGCGAACAAGTGGGAATAGCAAGGGTTTCCTGGTTAATGGACAATTAAAAAGCAGTGTAAGGGCCTGGAGGTCATCCAACAACCAAATTGTACAGTATTTAATTCCTCATTTACACTACTAAATTATATTTTTTAAGAATTTTATGATGTATTTAAATGGGTAATTATGGCTGCAAACATACTCCATTGGAAATTCGCATAGACACGCCAAAGCAAAAAAAATGAATATAAATACAAATCATATTACCAATTCTAAGTTCTTTGATTGAAATTACTCTGTGTCAAATATCTTTAAATTACAATTCAAATTCAGACCAGTATCTAGTTCCAATATTGTATCCATTTTGCCTCAACTGTTCAGGGTTTGACCTCTGCAGTCTTAACCAGCTGCGCATGGCGAATCAATTTATTTGTTATTATCCTGAATCAGCTGTCTTGAATATTATTATAGATTGAAATGAACTGCAAACAGCAATAAATATCAGCATATAGTAATATCTGAAAATAAACAACATTTGATAAACTGGTCAATTGACCTCTTAATGTGTATTTAGTTATATACTTGCACTTTTACCCTTATGTCATATATGTGATAGCTGTTACAGACGATAAGGTTAAACATGACAACATTAAAAGCTGAAGCAAAACAAACACATGCTAGACCACCAAAAAGAAGATGTGGTATACTTAGCACAAGAGACCAAATGAGCTACATCATACTTAAGAATACAATGTACCAACACAAGTCCTATAAGAATATTGATGGAAATGTTATAATGAACAATTACAGAATGCAAAAAGAAAATATATACAAATTGAATAAACAAATACAACCTGAAAAAAGGTATAATACAAATGAACAAATATAGAATACTATTGGGCAATGTTTGCAATACAGCATAAGATAAATACACAATACAAATAGACAATTATATTATATGAACTATGAAACATTGACATGCAATACAGAATGATTACACATTTATCTATATCACAGTAAAAGTTTTGGAAATGTGCTGGTACTAGATGGTGTGATACAAATAACAGAAAGAGATGAGTTTGCATACCAAGAAATGATAGCACATCTGCCATTGAGCTGTCATCCAAATCCACAAAAGGTAAAGTGTTATATAATATAAACTCTTGAAACAGGAGACATGTGTCCAATGATTCAACAAAGATGGCCTACATGACTAAAAAATATAATGTAGGGGTAAAATGAAAGTTTTTTGTGTATTATTTTGAAAACTGTTATAAATAGAAAAAATCTGATAGAGCAAATTAGTTCTAAATGTTAAGCTGTACCAGTTGTCCACATACATGTGATGGACTGTGAAACTCAGATCAGGAGATTGTCAAGTTTTGGTCTGGAGAATAGAACTCAGATGAAGAGGTTTTTCAACAACATAAATTTTGTTGTAAATGTAGCTGTGTGCTGTAGAAATTGTCTTTTAAAGTGTTTTTCTTATACTTTGCATCTGAATGTAAGTTTATAGTACCCTTGTACTTATAAATTTCCTTTTAATATCTTTCATCGATCAACATGTTGAATCTAATACTCCTGTTTTTTTTATTATTAAGACATTCTTTAATTTCATAAATTTTAAATATTTTAATCTTTATTTGTTAGAACAATCACTGCAAAAAAGAACATTGGTTTGCTTTTTGATAGTAACTTTTTTCATGCTATAAAACAATCACAATCCAACTATAAAAGTCATACTTCTATACTACTAAATTTAAAGACCTTTTTTTGTTCACCTAATAAACATGATAAACGTATAACCAAAGAAAGCTACAAGTCAAACTTATATAAGGGTATATAATTGATAGGGTATACTGAAAATTTTACCCTTTTACATCGATTACTAGTTCAAACAATTGGCAATTAGACAAATTAATGGTCTGAAACTATCTAATGCGATTTCCTTTTAGTCATGTCATTATATGTACCTTGATATAGGAAGATGTGGTGTGAGTGCCAATGAGACAACTCTCCATCCAAACAACAATTCAAAAATTAAACCATTATAGGTTAAAGTACGGCCTTCAACACAGAGCCTTGGCTCACACCGAACAACAAGCTATAAAGGGCCCCAAAATAACCAGTGTAAAACCATTCAAACGGGAAAACCAACGGTCTAATCTTATCTGTATTTGGGTTTTGCTTATATACATATTGCGTGTATACACAAGTCATACTCACAGGGTTAACACTGCTAAATTCATCATTGTCACATTGTTTTCTATTGTAGTAATTTGATCAGCTTGACTTTATAAAATGACAATACCAATACTGAAAAACTAGACTAAAAATAAGGTGTAGGTGCACTGTAGTTTCCAATTTGTTAGCTGACATGACATAAAAAAGGTGAATCAAAGAATTCAACTTTATTTATGACTAATATAAGTCAATGCTGTTGATTAAAAATTACTTCATTCCTGGTCCTTTTGTTTTCCAAATAATTAATATTACCAATAATTGATAAGTTCCAGATTGATGGGTTAAAACAGAAAGATTTTGAAAGCTGAGAAAACTGTGCATCTTATAATCAGCATGACTATATCATATGACAATACATTTACCAACTTTTGATACTAAAAATCCAGGTTAAAGTCGTAAGAAACGATTGACTGGTGAAAATTAATTTTCCAATTCTTGAACCAATGCATACAAACATCATAAACTTAGTTTTCTGTGCACAAATTTATCATTTTTTTTGTGTAAATTTTGAATAATCGTCAATTTTTTTTTCAATCGGTCAGTGTTGTGAAATTATGGCCGGTAATTAAAGTTCGTGTTTTGAAGCCGAAGTTTAACAATTGTTACCTGTTTGTCAACAATCGACAAAAAATCAACAAAAAAGCATAGAAATTGAGCATGTGTTTAACATGTAAATTCAGATAATAGTTTATTTTAAGGACATCCATGCGTATTGTGATCACCGGATTTTTACAAGGTTGTGTTACACTGAGGTCGCTTTGCATTCTGAAAAAATGTCGGATATTGTGGGTATGTTCTAGTATGATATAAATTTTAGTTTAGGCCTAAAAATATATAATTTTTGTCAAGCAAAAAGTTGCAGAAAGCTCAACATTAGGGATAGTGATCTGGCGGCTGCTACGGCTGTGGCGGTGGTGTTAGCTAACTTCTTAAAAGCTTTATATTTAAGAAGGTGGAAGACCTGGATGCTTCATACTTTGTATATGGGTGCCTCATGTTATGAAGTTTCCGTCAGTCACATGTCCAATGTCCTTGACCTCATTTTCATGGTTCAGTGATTACTTGAAAAAAAGTGAAGATTTTTTGTAATGTTAAATTCTCTCTTATTATAAATAATAGGATAACTATATTTGATATGTGCGTAACTTGCAAGATCCTCATGCCCATCAGACAGTTTTCACTTGACCCCGACATCATTTCATGGATCAGTGAACATGGATAAGTTTTGGTGATTAAGTCCATATCTCAGATACTATAAGCAAAAGGTCTAGTATATTCAGTGTATGGAAGGACTGTAAGGTGTACATGTCCAACTGGCAGGCGTCATCTGACCTTGACCTCATTTTCATGGTTCAGTGGTTAAAGTTAAGTTTCTGTGTTTTGGTCTGTTTTTCTTATACTTTATGCAATAGGTCTACTTTATTTGGTGTATGGAATGATTTTAAGGTGTTCATATCTAGCTGGCTGGTGTCATCTGACCTTAACCTCATTTTCATGGTTCAGTGGTCTAAGTAAAGTTTTTGAGTTTTGGTCTTTTTTTTACTAATACTATATGCAATAGATCAAATACATTTGGTGTATGGAAATAATTAATGATCTTTATGTCAGTCACACAGGTTTTATTTGACCTTAAGCTCATTTTCACAGTTCATTGCTCAGTGTAAGTTTTTGTGTTTTGGTCTGTTTTGAGCAAAAGCAATAGATCAACTATATTTGTTGTATGGAAGAATTGTTAGCTGTACATGCCTGCCTGCCATGTTTCATCTGACCTTGATCTCATTTTCATGGTTCATTGGTCAATATTTAGTTTTCTTGGTTAATATTAAGTTTGTGTGACTGTTGTAATAAAGCTTTATATTAATGACTATCGACATAATATAAGTAAAGAAGGTGAGACATTCTGCGTGTGCACTCTTGTAAAATTATTATTTTTTTATTTGTCTTAGGACATTTAAAATCATTTAATTACCATCCTTTTATGATGCTTTGTTAATTTATACTTCATTTATATTCTTTTTAACAATTTACTTTATTTTTAACTTCTAAATTTAACTTCAGGTAATGTCATTTTGCTGGATATATACTCCCGGGTTTTAAACACTTCAATAAATAACTATTTAGAAAGCAGGTGTCGAATTGAAGCTTTTTTGTGTACTGGTCAGCTGGACCAGTGGACTGAAAAATCTCCTGGTCCGGCTCCAAATCTACTGGACCTGCAAAAATGACATTCATCTGACAAATGATTTGATTTAAAGCTTGAATGATTTCCCATGCCTTTAATTCCTTGTGTGCTTTCCTCTCCTTTTATCCCATAGATTTTTTGTGCTGTTCTGATTGTTCATGAGCAAGTACAGAATCTAAATTTAAATAGGAAGATCCTGTTACCAAAATACATTTCTTAAATAGGTCTGTCACTGCAAATTTTTCAAATGTTGTACATTTCATTACATTGCAATCAACTATATGATTAAACCATTCACAATCTTTTTCTACTGATTTTTATACGACCGCAAAAATTTTAATTTTTTGGTCATATATTGCTATTACGTTGGCGTCGTCGTCCGAATACTTTTTTAATAAGGTTTTTGCACTCTAACTTTAGTAAAAGTAAATAGAAATCAATGAAATTTAAACACAAGGTTTATGAACACAAATGAAGGTTGGGATTGATTTTGGGAGTTGAGATCCCAACAGATTAGGAATTAGGGGCCAAAAAGGGGCCCAAATAAGCATTTTTCTTGGTTTTCACACCATTATTTAGTATAAGTAAATAGAAACCTATCAAATTTAAACACAAGGTTTATGACCATAAAAGGAAGGTTGGGATTGATTTTGGGAGTTTTGGTCACAACAGTTTCGGAATAAGGGGCCCAAAGGGTCCAAAACTAAACTTTGTTTGATTTCATCAAAAATTGAATAATTGGGGTTCTTTAATATGCCGAATCTGTATGTAGATTCTTAATTTTTGGTCCCATTTTCAAATTGGTCTACATTAAGGTCCAAAGGGTCCAAAATTAAACTTCGTTTGATTTTTACAAAAATTGAAACCTTGGGGTTCTTTGATATGCTGAATCTAAAAATGTACTTAGATTTTTGATTATTGGCCCAGTTTTCAAGTTGGTCCAGATCGGGGTCCAAAATTAAACTTTGTTTGATTTCATCAAAAATTGAATCCTTTGGGTTCTTTGATATACCAAATCTAACTGTGTTAGTAGATTCTTAATTTTTAGTCCCTTTTCAAATTGGTCTTCATTAAGGTCCAAAGGGTCCAAAATTAAACTAAGTTTTGATTTAAACAAAAATTAATTTCTTGGGCTTCTTTGATATGCTGAATCTAAACATGTACTTAGATTTTTGATAATGGGCAAAGCTTTCAAGTTGGTCCAAATCAGGATTCGAAATTATTATATTAAGTATTGTGCAATAGCAAGAAATTTTCAATTGCACAGTATTCAGCAATAGCAAGAAATCTTCAATTGTACAGTATTGTGCAATAGCAAGAAATCTTCAATTGACAGTATTGCGCAATGGCAAGAAATATCTAATTGCACAATATTGTGCAATAGCAATCAATTTTCAATTGGAGTTATCTTTCTTTGTCCAGAATAGATATTTGTGCAATAGCAAGATATTTTCAATATTCTTTGAAAATTTGAGTTATCTTTCTTTGTCCAGAATTATAGTTGAATCAACTTAAATCATTGTTTTATACAATATTCAATGTATTTTCACTTTTACTACCAACTGATAAATTAAAACAATCTTAACCATTTAGTGTTAACAAGCACTTTTATTTACATTTTAATATTTTATGATGTATGTAAATGAGCAGGTATTGTTGCAAACTCCATTAGAAATTTGAATTGAGATCATTTTTGGAATAAGGGAAAAGAGGATGTGAAAACAAAATTGGGGGGGGGGGGGGGGGGGGTTGTCAATTTTTCTCATTTCAGATTTCATAAATAGAAAGAAAATTTCTTCAAACATTTTTTTGAGAGGATTAATATTCAACAGCATAGTGAATTGCTCAAAGGCAAATTTATTTT
Source organism: Mytilus trossulus (assembly GCF_036588685.1). NCBI lineage: Eukaryota > Metazoa > Mollusca > Bivalvia > Mytilida > Mytilidae > Mytilus > Mytilus trossulus. The sequence goes on along the minus strand of NC_086380.1, from coordinate 47,197,564 downwards.
TTTTAGTTTATTAGACCACATTCAATCTTTGTCAGAAACCTATGCTGTGTCAACTATTTAATCACAATCCAAATTTAGAGCTGAATCCAGCTTGAATGTTATGTCCATACTTTCCCCAACCGTTCAGGGTTCAACCTCTGTGGTTGTATAAAGCTGCGCCCTGCGGAGCATCTGGTTTATATTTACTTCTTTCTTTTGTCAATTTTATAAACTCTTTTCCAATCTTCATTTTGATTGTCTTTTTTTTTCATTTTTTTGTCCAGCAGTTTAACTCCTTCCAAAAATTTTCACATTTAACTTTATGTTTTCAATTAATTAAAAGGTTTACTGTTTTTGTACAAATGGTTGCTATAGTTGTATTTATACCCCACACAACGAAGTTCAGAGGGTATAATGTTTTTTGACCCGTCAGTCCTGTTTCTTGTCATTGCAACTCCTCTCAAACAACACAACAGAATATTATGAAACTTTGTAGATAATAAGGACATACTATGTAGATGTGCAGGAAAATATGATTTTTTCTTAGGCCACACTAATTTAATTTCTGGTTCTACAGATTTTTCCCCAAAAAATTGGGTCAAGCGAGCGATTTAAAAATTTTAATAAAAATAAAAATAAATTTACAAATTTTAGACGCGAAGCTTGAAAGTAAAGGCGAGCGATTATATTTTTTTTTTGTAAACATAACTTCATAGGATCTAACAATATTAATCAAAAGAAGATGGCATAAAACTTGAGTTACTTCTTGTGTTTTGACATTTCTTTACTTTACATGTATCAACTGCCAAGTGCTTTTTTTCCCTGTTCATCAAGACATGTAATGCCTATACTTTTAATTGAACCACATTTATTACTTCTGTATTATGCAACCATTTAACTTCAATGTGTATGTGGGGGGGGGGGGTATGGTTTTATGTCTGAGACTGATTTTTTTTCATGCAAAGTGCTGTCAATTGTATTGTTTTTCAATGCTTTTTTCAATCAAATTATATTTTTCAATATTTAACAAGATAGGGTAAGGGGAAAATCTGGATTCAGATTTTTTTTTCTATCAAATTGGGGATAAGAATATTTTTCTAGAAATTAACATTAACCCCTTCCCCTTTTGAAGTCAAATGATTGTTTTCTTAATATTAGTTTCTGAGGCATTATATGTTGAACTGTATGAATGAATAAGTGAAATTATATTTTAACTGCTTCAACTGATCTCCTTTGAATTAGTACATTGGTCCCAGATTGAATTGCCTTGTGATAGATATCTTTGCTCCTTCACAGGCCAGAACATGATCTTTACCTAGCAACACGACCATGTCTTTTTTTTTTAGGAGGAGGTGGGTGGAGATATTTGTAAATGTGTGAACATTTTAGTTTTTTTTGGGTGTTATACTGTTTAACACGGGGGTTTGGCCCACACCAAACAACAAACTATAAAGGACCCAAATAGTTAAATAATTCAAACAGAAAAACCAACCACCATGTAACAAACAGAGAAATACCTATGAACCACGCCAACAAACAACAAATACTGAAAAACAGGGTCCTGACTCAGGACATGTGCATAAACATGTAGCTGGTATGGATAGTTTTGTTTGGCAGGCAAACGATATTGCAGTTGAAGGAATCACTTCTCCTTCTGCATACTTTATTCAATTAACGAACATCCGATGGCATTACCTGTTGACTTTGACAATAAATCTGTGTCAATGCCTGAAACAGTTTAAAGGGCCGCATTTGACTTTGACTAAAACGCTCTTGCAATCACTTTTTATCTTTTTAATGTTTATTATTATAAAAAAAATGATGCGAGAAAAAGTCCTGAATACATTTTCAGATGTGGGAAGCGGGAATATTAAAAAAAACATTTCTTTACGTATTGAAAAAAATGCGTGCGGGCGGGTCCGTGGAACAAGGAACATGGTGTAGCCTTACAGTTATTTTATTTCTCCAGTGACAATGTGGGGACGTGGGGGTATGTGAGTGCACTAACTACGGTTCTTTATTTTTTTCTTGACAGGTACTTATTGTTGGCGGAGGGGATGGAGGAGTAGTGAGAGAAGTTTTAAAGTATCCGTCTGTACAGAAGGTGGTTTTATGTGAGATTGATGAGGCAAGTAATTACCAGTAAAGTTAGGGTAGCATTAATGTGTATTTTACTGAACATTTTTAATACTTTCATATCTTCAAACTAATCTTCCCTGAGGCCCTCATGAAATACATTGAAATATATAACAAACAAAGAATTACAAAATAATCAGACAAACACACACAAATGAAAAATCAAATGAGAAATTTTTAATGAAATATAAATTTTGCAAAACAGGTAAAAGTGTTTAATTCATATAGTATTGGCATCATTCAAAATACCTCAACTATATTAAAGGTTTAAGTAAGTGTGTTAAAAAATATTATGCATATAAAATATTACAGCTAAATGACTGTGCGTCCGTTCGTCTGTTTGTCCGTCCGTCCGTCCATCCGTCCGTCTGTTCGTTTGTCTGTCTGTTACACTTCAGGTTAAAGTTTTTGGTCAAGGTACGTAGTTTTTGATGAAGTTGAAGTCCAATCCCTTTGATAAGATCATTCTAATTTTAATGCCAAATTAGAGAATTTATTCCAATTTCACGGTCCAGTAAACATAGAAAACGATAGTTCTAGTGGGGCATCCGTGTACTGTGGACACATTCTTGTTTTTTAAATTTTTCAGTTAAATATACATAGAATGCAATGCATCAAAACAGATTTTTGGTATAAAATTCTGCTCTCTGTTGTCATCCACTTAAGTTGTTTAAACAGCAGTCAGGCCTTTACATATATGGCAAAAAAAAATATATGTCTGTTTCCTGCTTCCAAGGCAAATAAATCGGGGTCGGTAGGTGGTTTTTTTTTTTTTTGTTTTTTTTTTTTTCTCCCTGTCAGATTTGCAGTCAGTTGAATGTCATGTTTGGTGAGGGTCCTGTACCCCAAAATGATATAATCTCTTTAAAGAAGCTTTAATTGAATAATCCTCACAGTGCTGACATTTTTTAAACCTTAGTAGGCCTCAGAACACAATTATTCTCCCCCTTGGCTACAATGCATTTTTTTTTATTAAAGTCAAAGTGAATTAAAAAATTTGCACTGCCACAAACATGAAATAAATTTAACTGCTCATAGACCATTATTATTCAAATAAAATATGCTTGTCCAAGGGGACAATCCATCAGTGCTTTTTCTTTTGAGAGCTGTATTGACATGCCAATGGTAGGATTTGAATCTTGAATAAATGACGAAGGCTAATTTCTACCCTACTTTCATTTTGGCCAAATCACTACTTTCACTTTCAACAATAATTGTTTTCCACATATTTTACTTATTTCAATATATATGCAACTGTGAGGACCACTTAAATAGTAAACATTTCAAAGATAACAGTAGACATATTACCTAGGAAGAAATACCCCATATAATAATTAGGAACTATATTCCTAGACCACGAAAAAAGGGAATTAATTGTGATCTTAGGCCTCCTAGGCCTCAGAACACAATTATTATCCCCCTTGGCTACAATGCATTTTTTTTATTAAAGTCGAAGTGAATTAAAAAATTTGCACCGCCACAAACATGAAATAAATTTAACTGCTTATAGACCATTATTATTCCAATAAAATATGCTTGTCCCAGGACAATCCATCAGTGCTTTTTCTTTTGAGAGCCGTATTGACATGCCAATGGTAGGATTTGAATCTTGAATAAATGACGAAGGCTAATTTCTACCCTACTTTCATTTTGGCCAAATCACTACTTTCACTTTCAAAAATAATTTTTTTCCACATGTTTTACTTATTTCAATATCTATGCAACTGTGAGGACCACTTAAATAGTAAACATTTCAAAGATAACAGTAGACATATTACCTAGGAAGAAATACCCCATATAATAATAAGAAACTATATTCCTAGACCACGAACAAAGGGAATTAATTGTGATCTTAGGCCAGTAGTAGCACATTTGTGCTGGGATCAGCCATTTTGATTGTTTGGGCATAGTAAAATACGGATCTTTTCCGGACCGGAAACAATTTTTTCCCGGAATTGAATAAAAAGATCTACATGATCTAGGGACGGGGGGTTTGACTCAGGGTCGGTCGGGAAAAAGGATACAGACCTATATTTTTTTTTGGCCTATCCTTTCATTAACTTGTCCATTTGGGCAAAATGCAGGAAAATGAGCTTGTCCAACTTCTAAACTCACTTGCTCGAATCAAAAGATAAAAGCATTAAATAATACTTTTGAGTGTCTACTAACTTACTTAGTTTAAACATATTTATTGATAGTGGATTGGGAAACAAGTTTTGCAACTTATATTAATCCCTTTCCACTTTGCGGGTGCAAGTGCTGCCTTGTAGCAACATTAGCCGACTCTTTTTGCGAAAGGGTGTCTTTAAAGTGCAAGAGATATGGCTCTCGCTTAACAGGGGTATGCCATTTACTGACATACTTATTAGATATGTATAAACTTTAGGCTTCTCAAGAGCTTCTTATGAATATTTATCAAGGCAATTGCTTTATACACAATTAATGTTATGTCTTTGACATATCTTTAGGCTCAAACATGAGTCCTGGACCTGATTTTTAGCTTCCCTGGCCTAAAAGGCCAAGTGAGCTTTTCTCATCACTTGGCGTCCGTCGTCCGTCGTCTGTCGTCGTCCGTCGTCTGTCGTCATCCGTCGTCTGTCGTCATTAACTTTTACAAAAATCTTCTCCTCTGAAACTACTGGGCCAAATTGAATCAAACTTGGCCACAATCATCATTAATGTATCTAGTTTAAAGTTTGTGTTTTTTTACCCGGCCAACCAACCAAGATGGCTGCCATGGCTAAAAATAGAACATAGGGGTAAAATGCAGTTTTTGGCTTATAACTCAAAAACCAAAGCATCTAGAGCAAATCTGACAGGGGTTAAATTATTTATCAGGTCAAGATCTATCTGTCCTGAAATTTTCCGATGAATCAGACAACCCATTGTTGGGTTGCTGCCTGTAAATTGGTAATTTTAAGGAAATTTTACTGTTTTTGTTAATTATCTTGAATATTATTATAGATGGAGATAAACTGTAAACAGCAATAATGTTCAGCAAAGTAAGATTTACAAATAAGTCAACATGACCAAAATGGTCAGTTGACCCCTTTAGGAGTTATTGCCCTTTATAGTCAATTTTTAACCATTTAGTAAATCTCCATGATCTTTTACAAAAATCTTCTTCTCTGAAACTACTGGGCCAAATTAAATCAAACTTGGCCACAATCATCATTGATGTATCTAGTTTAAAGTTTGTGTTTTTTTACCCGGCCAACCAACCAAGATGGCCACCATGGCTAAAAATAGAACATAGGGGTAAAATGCAGTTTTTGGCTTATAACTCAAAAACCAAAGCATTTAGAGCAAATCTGACTGAGTTAAATTGTTTATCTATCAGGTCAAGATCTATCTGCCCTGAAATTTTAAGATGAATGGGACAACCCGTTGTTGGGTTGCTGCCCCTGACTTGGTAATTTTAAGGAAATTTTGCTGTTTTCGGATATTATCTTGAATATTTTTATGGATAGAGATAAACTGTAAACAGCAATAATGAACAACAATTTAAGACTCAAAAATAAGTCAAAATGACCAAAATGGTCAATTGACCCCCTAAGAAGTTATTGTCCTTTATAATCAATTTTTAACAATTTTCATAAAATTTTTATTAACATTTTCCACTGAAACAACACGAACAAGTTCATTATAGAAAGAGATAATTGCAAGCAGCAAGAATGTTCAGTAAAGTAAGATGTACAAACACATCACAATCACCTAAACACAATTTTGTCATGAACTGTCTGCTTCCTTAGTTTAATTCACATAATTACCAAGGTGAGCGACACAGGCTCTTTAGAGCCTCTAGTTTGGTCTAGTTATACCATATCATTAGTCTGTGCATCCATGAGATGTGTCCTGGTTACACTAGCTGAGTTTATTATCAAGATTATCATTTATTAAATAGTATCCAAAAATATGCTCATTGATTTTTTTTTTACCAGAAATTGACCAGTTATCATGCATGTTTGCAATTAGAATAGAAAAAAGTGATGGTGTGATTGGTCAGATGAAAAACACACACTCAGGTTATCAAACCAGAAAAAATCAAAATGTGCTTAACAATCTTAACATTTATATGTAATTATTTGAATAGTTTTTTCTCCCCAAAAAAATCTTGAAAAGTTGGATAGATGCAAAAGTTTAATCAATTTCCATATGCCTTCAATCCCCAAATAGAACTTGTAGTTTCAAAGGGGTTAAATATTGTAATCAGAAGAAAACAGAAAAATGTGGATATTGACAAAAAATTGTGATCCAAATTTTTCTAGGAGTTTGAACTTAGATGTTTGCCTACATATTCCACTGCAACAGTTTGTATTTGCAACTCCTCTGAAACCACATGGAAAGGATACCATGGTTAATTTTTTTTAGGAGTTGAGCCACTTTGAACTTTTAATTTTGGTCTATATATATTCTACTGCAACAGCTGCATCACCTCTGAAATTAAAGAACAGAATTTATGAAACTTTGTAGATAAAAGGGAAATAGTATGTAATTCTGTCTATCTACGAGAAATTTCATCAATTGACTTTACTAAAAATTTTAAGTCTTATTAACTTGGGAATCTAGTGAAATTTTGTTTGACTAGTGACAAAGTGGGGATGTGGGGTATTTAAGCCTGCTCACAAAGATTCTTGAATTTATTATTAACTTTTAAAGCCAGGATTGAATTTGGTGGATTTTTTGTTTGTTTCACATGTGGTTCTTATTGCTTGTAACATAATAAAGCTCCCTGAGATCACAGAAAATAATCCAACCTAAATACTATTTGAAACAATAATTTTAAAAGTATTGCATGGAAATACATAGTCCCCTTCAGATTAAAATGCATTATACCAGAACAAAAAAAGGGGTAACTCACAATAAACTTTCTTTGCTCCCCAAAGTTGCTTTTCAGGTTTTCCTGTCTTTATGATCGGTCTTAATGTTTCTGTTATATCAATCACTTCTCCTTTGACATCAATGACATTATTTATTATAATATGGTATTTTTAACCAAGGTTTTTTCATTAACATTTTTCTTTCTTTCAGAAAGTAGTAGAGGTTAGTAAGAAATATTTACCACATATAGCACAAAGTTTTGATAACCCCAGAATGGAATTATTTATTGGAGATGGGATACAGTACATGAAAGATCACAAAAATGAGTTTGATGTCATAATAACAGATGCACCTGACCCAATAGGTATTCCTTTGAATAAGATATTAACATTCACAAACATTATTTTTGATGCCCAACCTTAAATTAAAGAGGAGTATTATGTTTTCTACTGAGTACTATTTTTGGCCATCTGTCTGAAACACAGTGTTTAATGGCTATCTGACAGAATGATTGCATACTTAAAAGAATTATTTTTTTTGCACATTCTCTTTTTGTTTGGTAGGATTGCGGCAACTACAGCCATAATGTTTCAACCACTTTAATGGACAGATGGGACTTAGACAATGTTTTCAACTGTTGCACGACATTGTCACCATGTTATGCCTTTTGAATAACTGGACAGGTTCAAATACAAAAACTGGAAATACTTTTTATACGACCGCAAAATTTGAAAAAAATTTCGTCGTATATTGCTGTCACTTTGGCGTCGTCGTCGTCGTCCGAATACTTTTAGTTTTTCGCACTCTAACTTGAGTAAAAGTGAATAGAAATCTATGATATTTTAACACAAGGTTTATGACCTCGAAAGGAATGTTGGGATTGAATTTGAGAGTTTTGATCTCAACATTTTAGGAATTAGGGGCCAAAAAGTGCCCAAATAAGCATTTTCTTGTTTTTCGCACAGTAACTTTAGTTTAAGTAAATAGAAATCTATTAAATTTTGACACAAGGTTTATGACCACAAAAATAAGGTTGGGATTGATTTTGGGAGTTTTGGTTGTAACAGTGAGGAAATTAGGGGCCAAAAAGGGGTCCAAATAAGCATTTTTCTTGGTTTTTACACTATAACTTTAGTAAATAGAAATCTATGAAATTTAAGCACAAGGTTTATGACCACAAAAGATAGGTTGGAATTGATTTTGGGAGTTTTGGTCCTAACAATTTAGGAATTAGGGGCCAAAAAGGGGTCCAAATAAGCATTTTTCTTGTTTTAGCACCCTAACTTTAGTATAAGTAAATAGAAATCTATGAAATTTAAACACAAGGTTTATGACCATAAAAGGAAGGTTGGTATTGATTTTGGGAGTTTTGGTCCTAACAGTTTAGGAATAAGGGACCCAAAGGGTCCAAAATTCAACTTTTTTTGTTTGATTTCATAAAAAAATGAATAATTGGGGTTCTTTGATATGCCGATTCTGTGTATGTAGATTCTTATTTTTTGGTCCCGTTTTCAAATAGATTGGTCTACATTAAGGTCCAAAGGGGCCAAAATTAAACTTAGTTTGATTTTTGACAAAAATTGAATCCTTGGGGTTCTTTAAATTTGATATGCTGAATCTAAAAATGTACTTAGATTTTTGATTATAGGCCCAGTTTTCAAGTTGGTCCAAATTTGGGTCCAAAATCAACCTTTTGTTTGATTTCATCAAAAATTTAATAATAGGGGTTCTTTGATATATCCCAAATCTAACTGTGTATGTAGATTCTTAATTTTTGGTCCTGTTTTCAAATTGGTCTACATTAAAGTCCATAGGGTCCAAAATTAAACTTAGTTTGATTTTAACAAAAATTGAATTCTTGGGGTTCTTTGATAAGCTGAAACCCAACATGTACTTAGATTTTTGATTATGGGCCCAGTCTCAAGTTGGTCCAAATCAGGATCTAAAATTATTATATTAAGTAATGTGCAATAGCAAGAAATTTTCAATTGCACAGTACTCAGCAATAACAAGAAATTTTCAATTGCACAGTATTGTGCAATAGCAAGAAATCTTCAATTGCACAGTATTGTGCATTAGCAAGTATTTTCAGTTGCACAGTATTGCGCAATAGCAAGAAATATCTAATTGCAAAATATTGTGCAATAGCAAGAATTTCAATTGGAGTTATCTTTCTTTGTCCAGAATAGATACATGTAGTTGAATCAACTTAAATCATTGTTTTATACAATATACAATGTATATTCACTTTTACTACCAACTGATAAATTAAAACAATCTTTACCATTCAGTGATAACAAGCACTTTTTTACATTTTAATATTTTATGATGTATTTAAATGAGTAATTATTGTTGCAAACTCCATCAGAAATTTGAATTGAGATCAGTTTTGGAATAAAGGATAGGGGGATGTGAAAAAAAAAATTGGGGGGGGGGAGCAATTTTTCTCATTTGAAATTTCATAAATAAAAAGAAAATTTCTTCAAACATTTTTTTCAGAGGATTAATATTCAACAGCATAGTGAATTGCTCAAAGGCAAAACAAAAATTTTAAGTTCATTAGACCACATTCATTCTGTGTCAGAAACCTGTACTGTGTCAACTATTTAATCACAATCCACATTTAGAGCTGAATCCAGCTTGAATGTTGTGTCCATACTTGCCCCAACCGTTCAGGGTTCAACCTCTGCGGTCGTATATAGCTGCGCCCTGCAGAGCATCTGGTTAATACTGTAGTACATGTATAATCTATGATCCTGTTGTGCAACTCTATACTGTACACACAACTTTATTCAATACTTACACAGGCAATGGACATTGGCTACTTTGTGGCAATCTTGTTGGATTATAATCTTACAAACAAAAATATAAATATGCAAAAATGTAAACAATAAACACAAAAAAACTTGGTCTTTATGTTCCCAAGGGTCCCAGGTTAGCAATACCTGCTGCTTTCCTATTCTAGTTGTGTTTTGCAAAGTTTACCCTGTCTTTTTATGAGATTTTATTTATTGCAATCTCTGAAGGAACTCATTATATAGTTGCTGTCATCATGTTACCTCATCTGGTTCATTATAATCAAATTTTAATTATTCTGAGTGTAGCCATTATAAAGTTTTGGTTTGTTTCTTTCATAAGATTTGAATAAACTGCTGTGGAAAACCCCTGTCAAGTCTAGAAGATGGAGTTTATTTTGGTTTTATAAACAAATTACAAACTGGTCAAAATTTTGACTTAGATGCAATGGGTCAAGTCAAGTTCCAGTAAGTCAAACATATACAAACATGTCCCCACACATTTTTCATTCCACATTAAATTTACAAGGGACCCTCTCACTGAGACTCCTATAAGTATTGAAACATTGAATTATCAACATCAAAATACATGCAATTAAATTGGAAGTATTTGTTCCCAAGTTATGTACATTGGGCTGTTTATCACTTGTTGTAATATATAAGGGTCTGGATGGGCTTTATAGAATAAAGAAAAATGTACAAAATTTGCAGAATAAAGGGCTTAAAATCTAGAGAATAGAGAAAAAAGTAGGACAAAAAATACTTAAAGAACAATGGGGTTCTAAAATATACTAATATGGAGAAGAATGAGCAAAATTTATAAAGAATAGAGAAAAGTTGCTAAAAAAATCATTATAATGTTGAATAAAGCAGTTACCATTATTACAAAAAATCAGTTAAATTACAATGTGTTTGTTGTCCCTCGTGTAACACATTGCAATGGAAATGGAAATGTTGTGCATTCATCTGTCTGTCAGTCTGATCAGTCTACCTTTCTAGATTTTTATAACATTTATACTATAGTTTTATATCAGCAATATCTCAAACAAGTTCTATAAAGGTGGCTGATCAACTTTTTCAAAAGAGTTATGCCCCCCTGAAATATTAAATTTATGGAAAATGGCCTAGTTAGTGCTAGCTACATAAGTACAATTTTTGTCAGATTTTTATAATGTTAATACATTTGTAACAGCAATATATCAGACAAGTTCTATCAGGTTCAATGGCTATGTCCCTTGGAAACTATTTTATTTATTGAAAATGGCATCCTTAGCTCTCTCACAGGTACAAGTCTTGCCAGATTTTTATATAACAATATACAATAAGTTAATATCAGCCATATCTCTGACAAGTTCTGGACAATCAACTTTTTGTACAACCACAAAAGTCGTATATTGGTATCATGTCATCATTGTCAGCATTGTCCATAGACCTATGGTTTCCGGAAAATAACTTTAGAATAAGTAAATAGAAATCTATGAAATTTAAACACAAGGTTTATAACCACAAAAGTAGGGATGGGATTGATTTTTGGGGTTAAGAATAAGTTCAAAAAAAGTATTTTTCTAGTTTCCAGACAATAACTTGTGGAACGGTGTATAGATCTCACTGAAATTATACTACAAGTTTCTATACCCCAAAAGGATGGTTAAGATTGGCTTTAGGGGTTATGGGTCTAACTGTTTAGGCAAAAAAGGGAGAAAACAAAGGTTTCCTGGTAAATTATTTCAGACAGTTTAAAAGCAGTGTAAGGTAATCCAAACACAAAATTATCATATTATGTTTAGATAACCTCCCTTACACTGCTTTAAAATTATGTACAAATGTATAAAGAAATGTTGTATTGTCTTGAGATGATTAGCTGTTAACATGGTCAATTTATCTTTAGAAGTTACTATTAAATGCTGGTTAAGGAAAATTAATTTTAAGCATGATTATGTATGTCATTTTTTTTAAACAGCAAAAATTTTTGCGATAGTATACTGTGGATTCATTTATTTTTGTGGGTTTCAATTTTCGTGGATTGATGAAAACTTGCATTTTCTTTGATATTTGATTTCCTGGTTTTGTGATAGTCTGCATACAACCCTCTACAAAATTTGTAGTTCGTTGGACATTTGAATTCGTGGTTCACCAGTACCCACGAAATCCACGAAAATTGGTATCCAACGAATAATAATGAATCCACAGTATTGGTATCACGTCAAGCGTCGGCGTGAGTGTCGTCCAGAGACGGATGGTGTCTGGATAATAACTTTATCTAGTATTAGAAAATAGAAATCAATAAAATTTTAACACAATGTTTATAACGACAAAAGGAAGTTTGGGATTGGTTTTGGGGGTTATGGTCCCTAAGGTTAAGGAATTTGGGCATAAAGGGGCCCAAAACAAGCATTTATCTATTGTCAGTACAAAAAGTTGTGTATAAGAATATCAATTGTTCGGAAATTGTAAAGCAATGTTTAATACCAGAAGTAGAAGGTTGGGATATATTTTGTGGATAATGGGGCAAACAATCTAGGAATAAGGGACCAAAAACAAGCATGTTTGTAGTTTCAAGACAATAAATTGGAGTTATCTTTCTTTGTCCAGAATATTAGTTGAATCAGCTTAAATCAATGCTATATACAATATACATGCAATGCAATATTCACTTTACTACCAACTGATAAATTAAAGCAGTCTTTACCATTCAGTGATTACAAGCACTTTGATTACCATTCTAGGGTTATGCCCCTTTACAAATGGAAAAATTGAAGAATTTTTTAGTTTATGTTCTCTTAACTTAAGTTTGTCTCAACTAAATTAAATGAAATGTGTATATAATGCTTATTACCTCTAAACTCAGTTTAAGTTCAATTTTTGGCAGCTTCAGGTTTACAGTTCTTGACTTATGTCCCTTTATAGCATTATATGGGGGCATCATCTTTGTCCCTTTGGACACATTCCCAATTTATTTTTTATAAGTTAATTGATATTAATTTTTACCATGACTGTATGACATTTAATATTTTTATATTTTATGATGTATTTAAATGAGTAGTTATTGTTGCATTGTCCATTATAAATTTGAATTGAGATCATTTTTGGATTAATGGAAAAAGGGGGGGGGAATTAAATTGGGGTGTGTGGTCAATTTTTCTAATGTTAGATTTCAGAAATTAAAAAGTAAATTTCTTCAAATATTTTTTTTGAGAGGATATATATTCAACAGCATAGTGAATTGCTCAAAAGCAAAAAAAAAATTTAAGTTCATTAGACCATATTCATTCTGTGTCAGAAACCTATGCTATGTCAACTATTTAATCACAATCTAAATCTAAATTCAGAGCTGTATCCAGGTTGAAAGTTGTGTCCATACTAGCCCCAACCGTTCAGGGTTTGACCTCTGCAGTTGTATAAAGCTGCACCCTGCAGAGCATCTGGTTTATTTTAAGACTTTGATGATGTATTTTTATGGGAAATTATGGTTGCAATCTCCATGTTGGAAATTTGAATTGATATTTTTACCATATCTTGATGGAAAAAAAAAAAAAAATTTAAAAGGGAGGAGGGTTAATTTTTTTCTCATTTGAGATTTCAGAAATTTGCCCAAAAAATGGAGTAGGGAGAGTGAGGTCAGTATGCAACAGCAAAGTGTATTGCACAAAAGAAAGAAAAAATATAGATTATTAAAATTATTTAACCAATTCTAACATCTTTGACTACAGTTATTACATGTTAGAAACCGAGCATTATGTTTGTGTCAAATATTAAATTACAATCTAAATTCAGACCTTTATCAAGCATGAATATTTTGTTAATTTTTGCCCCAACTGTTCAGGGTAAGACCTCTGTGCTTGGCAAAGCAATTTATTTAAAATACTTATGCCCCTTGGAAATATAAACTAAATGTGCAATGTGGGGGAAATTGGAAATCAGTTCATTTATTTTTTATGTAATAGTTTCGAAAGAAAAAAACTAATCAAAATCTGGTAGCTTTATAATAATTGCACACATTAAATATTCAATAAAGCTTTAAAAGTGTATGAAATTGCTAGTCTGTGAATGAACTTGTGGCTTATCTATACTATTAAACGAGAAGACCTCATTTTGGGTGTCACTTCTCTTCTTTCCACAATAAATTAATCATCATGTCTCTGTGTCCTATGGTTACAGTGCATAATCGCATTTGTCATCCATTTATATGATTATTCAGATTGAGTTATTTTGGGTGAAAAACAAGAAAAAAGTCGTCCGGATATGTTTCCGTCATTGGGCGAAATTTTAAGCCAGATTAGACTTCTGGTTTGCGTTTTTCTGTATACTTTGAACATACATTAATACTACAAATACAGTGTATTTTCTGTCTTATATTCGTCATTGGACGAAATTTAAGTCAGATTAGACCTCCGGTTTGCGTTTTTCTTTTTACTTTGAAACAAATACATATACTACGAATAAAGTGTATTTTCTTTCTGATATCATTTTCAAGTTTACTATCCACGGCAGTCTCAGGGTTTATTTAATAGAGAGGGTCTGAATAATATATCAATGACCGCTGTGGATCAATTATTAAACTGAGAATTGACTGTAAAACGAAAATACACTTTCGGGACGTCTTATAGAGAGGGTCTGAATAATATATCAATGACTGCTGTGGATCAATTATTAAACTGAGAATTGACTGTAAAAAGAACGGGTGTTTTTAAGATCGAAATTGCAGGTTTGATCATTTCGGGATCCGGGATAATTTTGTTCGAATTTGGGATGGCGAGATATTTAATTTGTATAATAAATTCAGAACCTCCGGATTTCATGTTTTTAAGCCCGGGATATTGGGATCAAGGCCCCTCCGCAGTGGCGGATCCAGAAATTTTCATACGCAGGGGCCCGTTGACTGCAAAAGAGGAGCCCGATCCGGTCATTGCTTCAGTGATTCCCTAAATCCGGTTGGCCTAAATCCGCCTCTCTTTAATGAATGTTCATAATATACAGATAAGCGCTAAAATTATTCATGTAGAACAAACAAACAAAAAAAGGATTTTTTTGTGGAAAAAGGAGGAGCCGGGCTAGAAAAACAATTATCCTGTCTCAAATTACCTATGACTTTTGATACCTTTTCTGATATTCTCAAGTCACTAAATGTTTTACAAAAAAAGAAGATGTGGTATGAATGCCAATGAGACAGCTCTCCACAAGAGACCAAAATGACACCGAAATTATCATTTAAAGGTCACCTTACGGCCTTCAACAATAAGCAAAAGCCGATACTGCATAGTCTGATATAAAAGGCTCCGAAATGACAATGTAAAACAATTCAAATGAGAAAATTAACAGCCTTATTTATGTACAAAAAATGCACGAAAAACAAATATCACTGAACCACTGAATTACAGGCTCCTGACTGGAATGTTCATAATACATGTACACTAAATGTATGTTCATATTGAAATTAATATAAAACATTTTGAAATAAAGGAGGAGGTTTAAAATAAACATTTTCCTGTCCCCAAGTTCCTATGACTTTTGATACTTTTCCTGAAATTCTCAAGTCATTAAATCTTTTATAAAATTCTTCCTACAACACTTTACATCCTTTCAAATACGCTCTGAATGCCTGCGATTTCGCGGGTGTGTTCTTGTAAAAGTAAACTTAAAAAAATTTGCGCCTGTCCCAAGTCAGGAGCCTCTGGCTTTTGTTAGTCTTGTATTATTTTTATATTAGTTTCTTGTGTACAATTTGGAAATTAGTATGGCGTTCATTATCACTGAACTAGTATATATTTGTTTAGGGGCCAGCTGAAGGACGCCTCTGGATGCGGGAATTTCTCGCTACATTGAAGACCTGTTGGTGACCTTCTGCTGTTGTTTTTTATTTGGTCGGGTTGTTGTCTCTTTGACACATTCCCCATTTCCATTCTCAATTTTATTAGAACACACAACTTCGAAAGATTTTTACAGAGAGTACAAAACAATTTTAACAGTTTAGGAACAAGGGAACGAAGAGGGGTCCAAATAAGTATTATGATAAATGTAATACATAGCTTCATTTCGTGTGTATTTTAGTTTAGACACTATCTAATTAACTATTGAGTTGACCTCTAAAGTCATCCGATGACCATATAAGAAATGTAAACATAAATGTAAATAGATTAAGCACAAACTAAGGCTGTTGGATTTTTCTATGTCTATTTAATTTCATATTATATACTGTGAAAGTACTTTAATTCGTGGGTATCAATTTTCGTGGTTTGAGCAATATTTAGATGTTCGTGGGTTTTTAAATTCGTGGATTTTAGTTTTCCAAAATTAATTAAATTGAAAAGCCTTTAGAAACGAATGTTACCAATAGTCTGGATTGTACCTATATGTTTTAACACATTTGGTAAATAAAGAATTGAATTGGATTGAAGGAAATTGCAAAGTAAACACTGACCGTGTAAATTGTAAATCGTAGTAACACTAATTAACCCATGCTAAAGTGATCAACAGATTAACCACCATCAGAGGTGTTAATTAGGTAAACGGACAGAAAGTCACAGGACAAAAAGTCACAGGACATAAAGTCACAAATTTGATAGGACAAAAAGTTACAGGACAAAAAGTCACAAATAATTTTTTGACAATTGTTTGAATATATAAGAGATATATCTTGAAATATTTACTTTTTGTTACATATATTTATATTAAAGTTAAGGAAATTTGTCATTGTACTTAAAAAATTAAGATTTATTAAATTTTAAGCACGCAAAGGGTATATTTCTTGGCACCATGAAGCCATTCAAGTGCCAAGCCACTTTGACATTTTGTTTTCTTAACAATTATTTGATCATCTTTGATATCTTTTTTTTTATTAATTTTGTCTACAAAGTTGGTTTATTTACAATAGTGAGAATAATACAAAAACATTTTTTTTTTAAATAAGCAATTTTTATTCAAAGAAAAAATCGGAAAAAAATAGTTGTGACTTTTTGTCCAGTGACTTTTTGTTCGTGACTTTTTGTCCTGTGACTTTCTGTCCTACATTCGTTAATTAGGCCATAAATATGTCACCTAAAGAAAACAGTAACATAAACAAATGCTATAAAAGAGGGACGAAATAAATCTAAAACAAACTGACAACGCCATAACGTATCTTGAATTGTCAAATAATTCTTATCAAAATCAAGCCCAGCATTAAATTATTATTTCCCATATGTACGAAATCTATGAGGATATAAAATGAACACTTTATCATACTACTAAGCATATCAATACCGTAAATCTGACTTTCATTGATCAAAAATATTTTTATGAGAATTAAAAGATCAAAAGTTGTACGTTTTATGTTATTAAAGATTAAGTGGGTATAATCCTGCATGCAGATGTAGTTCTGTGACTGCCATTAAAGTGTTTCAGATTTGACTTTATTCAATATATTCTCTAGATAATATCAGTAGTCAAACCTACCGAAGAAGATTTTTCCATGTCTTGATTTGGACAATGGTTGTTTTATTTCGTTGGACACTTAAATTCGTGGATAAAGTCATCCACGAATACCACGAAAATTGGTACCCCACGAATAAAAGTACTTTCACAGTATGAGAAATAAAATTGAGAATGGAAATGGGGAATGTGTCAAAGAGACAACAACCGGACCAAATAAAAAACAACAGCAGAAGGTCACCAACAGGTCTTCAATGTAGCGAGAAATTCCCGCACCCAGAGGCGTCCTTCAGCTGGCCCCTAAACAAATATATACTAGTTCAGTGATAATGGACGCCATACTTATTTCCAAATTGTACACAAGAAACTAGAATTAAAATAATACAAGACTAACAAAGGCCAGAGGCTCCTGACTTGGGACAGGCGCAAAAAATAAATGTTTATCATCTTTATTACCTGTATAAGAATGATTTTTTGTGGATCGAAACCAGTCAATCAAATGATTTACCTTTGTTTTTACTTTCAATGTTGACATTATTTTCCTTTAAATAACTTTACACATACAATTCAAGTGTTATTCATCTCAAGCTAAGGGATTAAATTACATGCACATGGATTCAATGAGGTGGAATTATTCACTTGCAAGTGAATTCATGTAGTTGATCACCCTTCCACAAAATTTTAAAATATTTTCTAGCATCATCATGAACTTTAATTGAAAATATGCATCACACAAATCAATGGAAGTATAAAATTCACCTTAATAAAGTCTGCATAGAACTGTTTGAAAACATTCTTGTTTAAAAAGAAAATATTTCACATTATGGTTAAGTCTTTTACCAAGTTGAAGCCAGGTCTAAATTTACCATTTTTCTTTTTAACAAGAAACAAATCTGAAATGCACTCATTTTCCTCATGAAGAGATTCAGTAAAAACCCCTTTAACCAATAACTTTTAAGTTCATACATATTAATGCCCTTTGAATACCCTGAAATAAAATGTCTTGTGACTTGACATTTCTATTTAGGAAAGACTGTATTTCTGTATTCACCCTAGGAGTTGCAATTGTACTACAATTAGCGGTTACTTTGTTTTTCTTTACTATCTCAGTTATATTGGCCCTCTTTTTGGCAGCTGCACATACCAATTTGGCAACATTATGGGCAGTATTTTCTTCAAATTTGTCATCTTAGTCAAATATTTTTGGTAACTCAAAGGCAAACTCCTCTGAGATACAGTTGTTCTCTTCATTGTGCTCATTGTCACAGTTTGCAAATCAAAACAATTATGGTCATCATTGACTTCCTGGTCATCATGCGGTGCACTATATTGTTTGGGACTCATATGATCGTATATTTACATTGTCTGAATTTGCCCTATTGTCTAAGAAATCTTCCAGAAGATTATATGAATTCATAAACTCTGTCTGCCTTACGTCGGTGGAACAGTTTTTTATACGACCGCAAATTTTGAAAAAATTTTCGTCGTATATTGCTATCACGTTGGCGTCGTCGTCTGCGTCGTCGTTGTCGTCGTCGTCCGAATACTTTTAGTTTTCGCACTCTAACTTTAGTAAAAGTGAATATAAATCTATAAAATTTTATCACAAGGTTTATGACCACAAAAGGAAGGTTGGTATTGATTTTGGGAGTTTTGGTCCCAACATTTTAGGAATTAGGGGCCAAAAAGGGCCCAAATAAGCATTTTCTTGGTTTTCGCACTATAACTTTAGCTTAAGTTAATAGAAAGTTATGAAATTTTGACACAAGGTTTATGACCACAAAAGAAAGGTTGGGATTGATTTTGGGAGTTTTAGTTTCAATAGTGTAGGAATTGGGGGCCAAAAAAGGGCCCAAATAAGCATTATTCTTGGTTTTCGCACAATAACTTTAGTTTAAGTAAATAGAAAATTATGAAATTTAAGCACAAGGTTTATGACCACAAAAGGAAGGTTGGTATTGATTTTGGGAGTTTAGGTCCCAACAGTTTAGGAATTAGGGGCCAAAAAGGGACCCAAATAAGCATTTTTCTTGGTTTTCGCACCATAACTTTAGTATAAGTAAATAGAAATCTATGAAATTTAAACACAAGGTTTATGACCATAAAAGGAAGGTTGGTAATGATTTTGGGAGTTTTGGTCCCAACAGTTTAGGAATAAGGGGCCCAAAGTGTCCAAAATTAAACTTTGTTTGATTTCATCAAAATTGAATAATTGGGGTTCTTTGATATGCCGAATCTAACTGTGTATGTAGATTTTTAACTTTTGGTCCCGTTTTCAAATTGGTCTACATTAAGGTCCAAAGGGTCCAAAATTAAACTTCGTTTGATTTTGACAAAAAATTAATCGGTTGGGTTCTTTGATATGCTGAATCTAAAAATGTACTTAGATTCTTGATTATCGGCCCAGTTTTCAAGTTGGTCCAAATCGGGGTCCAAAATTAAACTTTGTTTGATTTCATCAAAAATTGAATAAATGGGGTTCTTTGATATGCCAAATCTAACTGTGTATGTAGATTCCTCATTTTTGGTCTTGTTTTCAAATTGGTCTACATTAAAGTCCAAAGGGTCCAAAATTAAACTTAGTTTTATTTTAACAAAAATTGAAATCTTAGGGTTCTTTGATATGCTGAATCCAAATTAGATTTTTGATTCTGGGCCCAGTTTTCAAGTTGGTCCAAATCAGGATCTAAAATTATTATATTAAGATTTGTGCAATAGCAAGTCTTTTCAATTGCACAGTATTGCGCAATGGCAAGAAATATCTTATTGCAAAATATTGTGAAATAGCAATTTTGTTTTTAATTAGAGTTATCTTTCTTTGTCCAGAATAGTAAGCAAGAAATATCTAATTGTAAGATTTTTTTTTATTTGGAGTTATCTTTCTTTGTCCAGAATCAACTTAAATCTTTGTTATATATACAATATACAATGTATATTCACTTTTTACTACCAACTGATAAATTAAAATAATCTTTACCATTCAGTGATAACAAGCAGTTTTTTTTACATCTTAATATTTTATGATGTATTTAAATGAGTAGTAATTGTTGCAAACTCCATTAGAAATTTTAATTGAGATTAGTTTTGGAATAAGGGAAAGGGGGATGTGATTAAAAAAATTGGGTTCAATTTTCTCGTTTGAAATTTCATAAATAAAAAGAAAATTTCTTCAAACATTTTTTTTGAGAGGAATAATATTCAACAGCATAGTGAATTGCTCTAAGAGAAAACAAAAGTTTTAATTTCATTAGAACACATTCATTCTGTGTCAGAAACCTATGCTATGTCAACTATTTAATCACAATCCAAATTTAGAGCTGAATCCAGCTTGAATGTTGTGTCCATACTTGCCCCAACCGTTCAGGGTTCAACCTCTGCGGTCGTATAAAGCTACGCCCTGCGGAGCATCTGGTTTTACTAGCTTTACTAGTTGATGGTAAGGAATCGCACACAGAGTTATCTCTGCTCTTTTTAAGTGGGGCCTTTCCTTTACGGTTTTTACCTTGATCTTTATACGGACCATTTGACTCTTTAGGGTCAGTAGTTGTTATGTCAACAAACTTCTCACCTGTTGTTAAACACAGTGCTGATAAACCTGAAAAGCTTTCTTCACCTGAAGCGAAAAGATATATGATATCTGCCTCCTCGTCACTATTTAAATTGAGGGGACTGTCCGGTTCAGACATGGAATCTGAATAAGAACTCAACATTGCTATTAATGTCCACAACTAAAGAACAGGTGTCGCGTTTTGAAAATGCTGAGTCAGCAGGTTAGGTCATAGGGTATTATAAGCCGTGTCATCTTACAGACTTAGAATAAAAAGAGACCTGCGATTCAAGTATATCATTGGGTTTTGTAGTACATGGCTCACTGAGCACAGGACAAATCCATTTCTGATTGATATATTTTTACCTGTATTTTTTACCTGTAAAAAAGGTCGTCTACAGCCAGTAGGAATAAAATATTCATATTCAACCTGAGAAGCCTAGCAGCTTCTGTTATTTAATAGAATGATGAATAATTTTTTAATCAAAACTTTTTTAATCAACTTAAAATGAATTGATACAAAAAATAGCCAAAAACAAAACAAAAAAATTATAATGAAAGATTAGATTGTTAATCTTTGCATAAAAAGGAATGCGTGATTCTCTACAATCAATTGGGGTAAAAAAAATAAAAATATATGATAGTCTTTTATCTAAAATCATATTCCTAAAAGGTATATTTGATTTAAATTTGTTTTATTGGTTTATTTCAATTAAAGTTTCAGAACTTTTTTATTTCTTTATTCTTTTTTGAATAACTTTAATGTACATACAACTGTATTAAAATACAACAATATGAAATGCACTAAAACAATGTTGAAATTTGGCCAAAAAAATAAATTTGGACCATTCATTTTGACTTTACCCTAGCTGTTGCCTTTATCCAAATAATGAACAAAAAATGAACAGAAAACAAATATGTAACGCATCAAAAACAGCAATTACTAAATAACAGTCTTCTGATTTCAGACTGGAACAAACATACAGAATATGGCAGGGTTGAATATGTCAGCCGATCCCAACCCTCCCCTAGCTTGGGGGCATTGTGGTAACAGTACTGCATAAGAACGAAATGCTTATTATACAACCACAAAAATTATATCGTATATTGGTATCTCATTGCCAGTGTCATCCGAAGACGGATGGTTCCCGGATAATAACTTTAGTATTAGTTAATAGAAATCAATAAAATCATAACATAACGTTTATAACTTTTAAAGGAAAGTTGTGCTTAATTTTGGGGGTTTTGGTTCCAGCAGTTTAGCAAGGGGCCCAAAAGGGGTCAAAATAAGTATTTTTATAGTTTCAAGACAATAACTAATGTGTGTATGGATCTTTCTGAAATTGTACAACAAGGTTCAAAATAGAAAGGTTGGGAATAAATTTGGGGGTTATGGCCCATTTTGTTTAGGAATTAGGGGCCAATAGTTTTAAAATATACCAGGATTATAATTTAGTACGCCTGACGTGCGTTTTGTCTACATAAGACTCATCAGTCAATGCACGTATCAAAATATTTATAAAGACAAACAAGTACAAAGTTGAATAGCATTGAGGATCCAGAATTCCCAAAAGTTGTGCCAAATACGGCTAAGGTAATCTATAAGGTATCCGATAAGAAAATCCTTAGTTTTTCAAAAAATTTAAACTTTTGTAAACAGGAAATTTATAAAAATGACCACATTATTGATATTCATCAACACTGGAGTGTAGACAACTGAGCTGGTGATACCCTCGGGGATGAAACCCTCACCAGCAGTGGCATAAACAATAATTTTATAATAATTTGTATAAATAGCTTAATTACTTTTTGACTAATTTCAATGCGGTTTTATTCTTGAATTCTTGGGGTTCTTAAATCTGCTGAATCTAACCGTGTGTTATGTTTTTGGAATTTGGTCACAGTTTTTAAATTCGTCCACATGAGGTCCAAAGGGTCCAAAATTAAAAGGAGAAGGGCCAAAATTCAGGTTCATCTAACGAAAGATTTTGTACACTTTTAAACAATTAAGTGTTTATTTCAATTGATTGAATAAGTTTATGTGAAAGATTTTAACCGATTTAGTCATTAAAAACGCTTCAAATTTCAAGCTTAAATAAGAAAAATCTATCAAATATGCAAAACATGTCACTTTTCAGATGTTTTTTGTCAAAAATGAAAGTGGCCTTATCCGTGTTCATCCTCAACCTTTATATATGTTATGTATTATCATCAAATACAACTTACATTTCAATATTATGAATGAGCACGAATGCAGCCATTTACATTTAAGACAGAACCCGTCTAAAATTTAACTAAAATACTAAATTACCCTACCGCACAATCACCTTACCGGTATACAGTTCTGGAATTAATGGTTCTTGAAAGATTGAAAAATGGTGTTTCCAGTTGTGTTTTTGTATTAACTCAACTAAAGCTTTTAAAATTCAAATATGTTGTTACTGATGACAAAATGGAGTGTCAAGTTCAATGATTGCAATTTTCGTTTTTTTCTGTTCAGGAGTTATGGTTTTTGAAAGATTGAAAAATTGTGATAACAGTCATGTAACTCATGTTGTTATGTACTCATGAACAATTCAACCAAATGATTTTCACTTTCACCGTTCATCAGATATTAGGTATTGTGATATTCAAAAATGCCAGGACACAAATAAATATTAATAAATCCAGTTTGCTGTTGATCTGACAGCCTCTTGTTCTGATTATTATGATTATTACATCCAACTAAATTTCTGCTACAAATTTTATGATTTACAAAGAAAACTCATTGATCAGAAAATATCAGTTATATGGGATTATAATATTTATGGTTACAAATCCCTGTAATTGAAGCAAAGATACATACAGAATAATGGCATTGTTGTTTTTGATACTAGATTTATCGGCAAGAATATCATGCTAGCCTACTAGGGCCATGCAACTGATATTTGAGGGAGGAAGTCAGTATCAAATAATTAAATTATCAACAATTTGTCTTTAACAAAATGAATTTTCGGTTGAGAATATATGGAACAAAATTAATAAGCCAGTTAAACTACTTTAAGTGTACATGTTGTTTGCATTTAATTGATAAATTAATACATATGAACATAACCAAGAGACATTACTGCACCGATACATGACAAAATTGCCTAACATTTTTTAGTATCAAGTCCTGTCCATAATATTAACAAATTAATAACTAATAAGTAAAATCAAAGGAAAGATGCACCAATTCCTGAAAGTATATTTACTGTAGAGAAGATTGTTGTAGCCACTAATAATCCATTGTTCTTACAGGGCCTGCAGTAGGACTTTATGAAGAAGATTACTATTATAACATGAAAAATGCCTTAAATCCAAATTTTGGTATTATTTGCTGCCAAGGTAAGGTTGAAATTGATTTAAGTCTAGCATTCTAATGCACCAACGTTTGTAACATTCATTTTGATTAGATAATGTCACTTATTATCATGGCATCAATTAACAATTTATGCTATGGATCGTACAGACGTACACGCAAGCTGTGTTAAACTGCCTGTAAAAGACATTTTTTTTCTGTGAAATTGTTTGGAAAACAAAAAGTTTCAATACAATTCAAATACTGTATAGCGGGTTTTTTCGCGGGTGTAAATTTTCGTGATTGAGGGGCAACAAGGTATACGAAAAATTTTGGCGGATTTATAATTACCAATAAAATATTTTGGCGGTACCTAAAATCATTGCAGTTAAAAAAAAGTTGTACAAATTGACAGGAAGAAAACATTTGAAACATCTGTGTTGTAGTTCTGTATAAATACAAGAAATTAAAAAAAGAAATGATGATTTTAATAGTAAAAATAAAAACATTTGGTAATTGGAAACAATATTTTAGTTAAAACACATGTCTTGAATAGTCCAATATTTACAGATATATCTTTGATTTACTTGTCTCGTGACATTTTTGATAGCGGAAGTTCGTCTTCAAGATCTGAGGAGGAAGAAATTCTCCTAAAAAAATATAATTATAAGTGAGTTTCTTTATTGTTATTAAATCAAATAAGTGTCTATTGTTATAGTTAATTATTTTTTGTTACCTGAATGACCTCTGATGTATTAATTACTGATGCAGTTAATCCTCAGAATACAGGTAACAAAGATCCGGCGTTTTACGTTTACGCAAATTGGCATTACTTTTCCGCGAAAAAAATATGACGTTTCCGGAAAAAAAGGAACTATTCCGCAAATAATTAAGGAATACCTATTGATCGACAGCAAAGCTATACTAAAAAATAAATATGTATTAAGTTAGAGGTCATCATAACACAGGGACTAAACTTTACGCTCGCCTGGGCGCCCGAGGCGACCAGATTTTCGGCTGGGCGAATATATTTAGTCAACATGGTCGCCCAGCTGGCGACTGTAAAAAAATTGAAGTAAATCCCATTTGTACCCTTCCCCCGAAATATTATCAAAGACTGTTCTCAAAAGGAAACCTGTTTGTCTTATCAAAGCGATAATATAGAGTATTTCCGAAAACCAGTAGGTTATTTCTAATAACTGAACCCAGTCGAATAGCTATGTTTTCAATCCGGAGTCACGATGTTGCATATATATACCTTCTTCTTTCCGCATGTTTTCTATGATAATTTCATTATTGAACAGTGTTTTCTATTTTACTGTTCAATAAGCATCGTGAAAGGGATGTTTTCTTATTGTCCTGCGATTCATTACAAGCCTGTGTTAGACGGTAACTTGTCCCTGAATCGCTTTTTACAAAAATATTTAATAAAAAACGAAATTTAAAATCTCGTAAATAAAAATCCCAATATCTAGTTTGATATCCAATCTTCATTAAAAACATATTGAAAAATATATTTTGATCAACACTATTAGTCAAATCTTATGATGCATTTCTGGTGGCAATAATTCAAATATTATAATGGTTACCATAGAAAACATTTTCAGACTACAAGTAGGATTTCACAATAAGGCTTCATTACAAAAACTGTTTTGTTTCATAGTGATACCATGAACATACATTTAAAGAAGAATCAAATAAGTTTGTATTTGAACATATATGAAGACTACTTCCTGTTTTACTTCTTGTATGAATGATCCTCCTTACGTGGGAGCACTTAACATATGTACAAGTTTGTTAACATAAACATCAAAATGATTTGCTTTGCTTCATGGTATGATAATTTGATAAAAAAAAAATCTGACTGGAACCAACATCAAGAACATATTAATTTCTGAATAAGGTTTAAATACAATGTTCTCCAGCTGAGCCTATAGCTACCAATATTCAAGGTAACTTGTACAAAGTATCCTTACAATCCCGGTTATTACGCTAAAGTGCCCTTTCAGAAAACTAGCACCCTTCTGCCCTGAGATTTAAGCTGGAACACTGTTAGTAAGTATATACTAAGTAATTTTCAGTTTTGTTTTATTTTAGTATAAAAATTAGTGGGCTCCTAAAATTTTAAGCGGGCCCCTGAAAAAAATATCTTAGGGGCCCAGCTGGCCCCTAGAGAAAAACAGTTAAGTTTAGTCCCTGTAACATGTAAGTGAAATACAACATTAAAATGTATGAAAACGTAATATGTTCAAAAATATCTTGATATGAGTTCATAAGTCAGTTCTGGCAGAATATTTGAAGCCAACACGTCGTACAATGTCCATAGTAGCACATTCACCGTTTACAAATTTTGTATTTTGTTCAGGAAGGAAGTCCAACTTCTCCTTTTCTACAGTTAAAGTTCTCATCTTTATGTAAGATGTTGTCTTCAGTTTCAATAACACATCGACAAAGACAAATATGGTAGGATGGCTAGCGTGAAACTGCTCGTTCAGGTAGACACGAAAAGACTCGACACCATTCGTTGTTCTCTTTTCCTCGGGGTCAGGAATGATGCCCAAATGGTTGGTGGAAATCGCAATTGCCATCTATATAAAATTCCAATATATAATTGGCAGACCCCATGCATTTATCGTCAGATGGAGCATCGGCAATTCATTCAACAAAGCATTCTTCAATCATGTCAGTTGGCAAGTAAGCCGAACCAAAGATTTCTCAATGAAGTTTAACTTATCCTTACCCGAGTCGGTAGTTATATCTAGTAAATTGTAGCAATAATGAGATCAGAACATTTTCTTTGTTAAAAAGAAAAAGTAAATTCAAATCTTTATAATTTACCAGGTAAATTTGCTGAAAAGTAATAAATACAAATTGCGGAAACGTATATTTTAAATTTGCGGAAACGTAGTATTGGGACTTTGAAAAATTAGCGGAAATGCAATACGCCCCAAAGATCGATATTTGTCACAGGTGTTAAAACTTTGATGTACTAATTAGGTTATAAAATTATCAATAGAAATATACTTCTCTTATGTAATTTGACACTAATTAATAAGGGTGAAATACCTGACAAAGTACTTTACAAACTTAAATTATTTGACACTATTTAATTTCATCTTTGGACTTTAATGAACAACTGACATTTTTATATGTGTGAAAAAGAAACTCACGACGTCATTTTATAAAATACATGTAGGTACAATGCCCTTTGGCATTCATAATGTTAAACTAAAATATTCCGTTATTGACCTGCCGACTGGAAAAAAAATATCGTTCTCACTTTAGCTTTGAGAAAGTACCGAACTTATGCATAAAATTTTGCGGAATTTATTTTCGCGATTTTCATTTATCCGCGAAAATAAACACCCCGCGAAAATAACCCGCTATACAGTACATTATTGGTACAAACTTGATGTTTTATTATAATTTATAATTTATTAATTTATTATTCTAATATTTTAAATATGTTGTCATAGTTGTAACTGATGACAAAATGGAAGTCAAGTTCAGTATTGATGATTGTCACTTATACTGTTCAGGAGTTATGGTCCTTGTTCTATTGAAGAATGCCAGGACACTAATAACAGGTTTGCTGTCACTGACATCTTCTTTTGTTATCCATGGAAGAAAATAAATGTCTTGAGGAAATTACAACCTTAATAGAATAAAAACAGAGGACTGACAGTTTAAAGAAATCAAACTCGATTTTTTTATAATGCCCTGAACGTGGTTGAGGAGGTATAAAGTTTACGCTTGACTGTATGTACATAAAAAAATTGGTTCCTGTTCTCTAAATTTAGTTTGCCTCCACCATGCAATTAAGAAAATTATACACAGTATAAACTTTTGCATCATCACTTTTACTGTTCTAGAGTTATGCCCCTTTACAAATGAAAAAAAATGCTGAGTTTCAATATGGAAGTAATATTTAAATGGAATAACAACCTTGTCACTTCAAAGGTTTCATCTGTGTTACCGCCAATCTTTCGATAACTGGTTAATTGGTTTAATATCTGGCATGGAGGTTGATTCTCCGCATGTGATCGATCAAATCACTGACACTTTTTGGTCAATTCCTGTTCACGGAAAATTACGAGCAGACAAGTTTTTGTCGAGCCTGCAACTTTTGTTGCAGAAAGCTCGACATAGGGATAGTGATCCCTTAAAAGCTTTATATTTTAGAAGCTGGAAGACCTGGATGCTTCATACTTTGTATATAGATGCCTCATGTTACGAAGTTTTCGTCAGTCACATGTGCAATGTCCTTGACCTCATTTTCATGGTTCAGTGACCACTTGAAAAAAAAGTTCAGATTTTTTGTAATGTTGAATTCTCTCTTATTATAAGTAATAGGATTATTATATTTGGTATGTGCGTACCTTGTAAGGTCCTCATACCCGTCAGACAGTTTTCACTTGACCTCGACCTCATTTCATGGATCAGTGAACAAGGTTAAGTTTTGGTGGTCAAGTCCATATCTCAGATACTATAAGCAATAGGGCTAGTATATTCGGCTTATGGAAGGACTGTAAGGTGTACATGTCCAACTGGCAGGTGTCACCTGACCTTGACCTCATTTTCATGGTTCAGTGGTTATAGTTAAGTTTTTGTGTTTTGGTCTGTTTCTCTTATACTTTATGCAATAGGTCTACTATATTTGTTGTATGGAATGCTTGTAAGGTGTACATGTCCAACTGGCAGGTGTCATTTGACCGTGACCTTATTTTCATGGTTCAGTGGTTATAGTTAAGTTTTTGAGTTTTGGTCTTTTAATCTAATATTATATGCCGAAGGTCAACTATATTTGGTGTATGGAAATATTTTATGATCTATATGACAGTCCAGCACGTTTTATTTGACCATGACCTTAATTTCACGGTTCATTGCACAGTGTTAAGTTTTTGTGTTTTGGTCTATTTTTCTTAAACTATAAGTAATAGGTCAACTATATTTAATGTGTGAAAGCATTGTTAGCTGTGCATGTCTGCCTGGCATGGTTCATCTGACCTTGACCTCATTTTCATGGTTCATTGGTCTTTGTTTAGCTATCTTGGTTAATTTTAAGTTTATGTGACAGTTGTAATAAAGCTTTATACTTACGACTATCAACATAATATCAATGATTAGTTAAGAAGGCGAGACATTTCAGTGTGTGCACTCTTGTTGTTGTATATACTTGCTCAGTAACCTGAATAGTCAACTCTTTACATTCTGTTGATGTACGCTGCCAAATAGATTCATTCGTTCAATTTTTATTTCAGTCCAATTTTCCTATTTCTGGTTTGTTTGGTCTTAATAGTTTAAACTGACAGCTATCACATATGAAATTGGAGAACAAGGCTAAGCTGGGTCATTTTCAATTTTAATATTTTTAAATTAGTTTTATTGGTTATTTTTGCAAATATTTTGAAGTTTTAACATACTTTATTGGTTATTTTTGCAAATATTTTGAAATTTTAACTTATTTTTATTGGTACTGATTCAATATCTCCTTAATTTTATCATGCCCATTTTATTGTCTCGCCTTGACGTAGTCAATAAGCGAGACATAGGTATGCTGTTTCCATTGACGGCGTCAACAATGTATTAGTTTGTGATTAGATCTAGTTCATGGTGAACCACTAGTGGTAGGTCATTGATATTTGGTATGCAGTTGTATTATCATTGGCACATCTCATTACCATGGAGATTATTTGCCCCCCCCCCCCCCCCCCCCCCCCTCAGTCAAGGTCTAATGACTTTGAAACTTTTCATAGTTTACATGTATTAGTTTGTCATTAGGTCTATTTATGGGAAACCACTAGTGGTAGTTCAATGATATTTGGTATGCAGTTGTATAAGCATTGACATATCTTATTTCCATGGAGATTATCTGGCTCCTCCCCCTTAGTCACGGTCTATAGGCTTTGAAAATTTTGCTAAGTTAACATATATTACTTTGTGGTATTAGGTCATTTCAAGGGGAACCATTAGTGGTAGGCCAATGTTAATTGGTGTTCAGTTGTTTAAGCATGAGAACATCTCATTTCAATGGAGAATATTTGGCGTCGCCCCCTCAGTCATGGTCTATTACCTTTGAATCTTTTGCTTAGTCTACATATATTAGTTTGTGATTAGAATGGTTTAAGATGATGTGCTAATATTAAGTATACAAATGTATTGGCATTAGAAAGTATCGTTTCCATGGAGATTATATAGCCCCACTCCTGATCATGGTTCATTGACTTTGAAACATTTTCATAGTTTACAAGTTAATGTTTGTGTTTAGGCATGTTTAAAGGTAATGACTTATAATAAGTCTATGGTATGTGGTATGCAGTTATATAAGCATTGGCACATCTAATTCCATGGAGATTGTTTAGCCATGACTGTACCTTCAGTCATGGTTCATCGACTTTGAATATTTGCATTACTTACATGTGAAAGTATTGCTATTTTAATTTCAACATTTGCATTATCAAAATCACAAAAAGGCGAGACATTTATCTGTGATAAAAGTTTATATAAATCTTTATGTTTATCAGTGCTATATTTCTAAAATCTGTTTGTTTTAGAATTTTTAACAAGGGCTTTCATATTTTATTGTAAATACTTATATATGTGAATTGATATATGTTGTAAAGCGCTTAGAGTAATTTTAGTTTTATATGATGCGCTGTTATAAATACTGTATAATAATAATAATAAATAACTACACAGTGAACAATACCTGTTGTATTTTTTCAATGGGACAATAGAACTGCCAAAAGCTTAAATGAATAGGTTACCTATCAGGTGAATCTATGGAAAGGTACAATTGGGTTCACAATAATAGCTGAATATGTGTGTAACCAATCTCCAGCTTAGTGGTTCAATTGAAGGGCATAAATATGGATTCAATGAGGTCCCAATATTCACTTGCAAGTAAATAATTCATCAGTGATGTTTCCTAACATATTTTGACAAAATTTAATCCTAATTTGCTGCTGAAGAAAATTATTCATTCACTATATCAATTCACCCAAAAAAGTTTATGTTCTATTTATTTTTTTGGTTTCTCTTATTAAATGGCCTTTCAAAACAAAAAGGAAGTTGATTAAGAAGAAAAATGAGTTGCAGGAACATAATAAAAATTTCATTGTAGATACATACACTTTCTGAACATTGCAAAGTTGATATGAAAAATCCCAAAACATCAACAAATTGCTTGGTATTGCAATCTGTTTAGGATCATAGTAAACATACAAATTTTAAACACAGTTTATAAACTAATTCCTTGGTATATTTTCAGCTGAAAACTTGTATTTAGATCTACCATTCATTGAAAAGTTAATGAAAGTATCAAGGAAGGTATTTCCAAAAGCTGATTATGGATTAACACTCGTACCAACATATACAGGTGGCCATATTGGATTCATTCTTTGTAGCAGCAATCCTGTAAGTTAGAAGTAGAATTTCACAAGAAAATTCTGCTTCATGCTTAATCTGTTATTATGACCCTGATGCAGGACACATTTGGTTTCCAGACAATAGATTTAGTTTAAGTGAATAGGATCTCTATGATTTTTTTTCATCTTCGCTAGCCAAGGCTAACAATCAACTCCCGTTCTCTCCACCTGTGGCAGATTGAGCCAACATTTGTGAAAATAATGTTGCACCACCTTTAGGCAGATTAAAGTAACGCCCATTCTGAATACATTGTTCTTGACCAATCGTAGCACTTGAACTCTTCAACTTGGAGGTAAAAACACAGAAGCATCTAGATTCTACACACTTGGTAAAGCCAGAAATGCATTTGTGCATGAAACATACACAGGAACTTCTATTAGTTGATTAAAAACATTCAAGATGTCATTGAATATAGTCGTATGTTTAGGGATGTAAAGACTTGTTGCACAATAAACATGTGGCAATTGTTTACAAACACTTTCTACATTTACACGTGATCATACTATAGGCGCTTTTTGATTGGATGCAGTGAGTTTCAACTGCAACCAATAAATATCCTTACCTTGTATCTCCGAAATTTCAACTCAATCCGACAAGGGTGGAGAGAACGGGAGTGAATCGTTACCCTTGGCTAGCGAAGATGATTTTTTTAGGAACATTCAATATCACAAAAGGAAGGTTGGAATTGATTTTGGGAATGATGGTCCCAATGGTTAAGAATTAGGGCACAAAAAAAGCATTTTTCTAGTTTCAGGATAATTACTTGTGTATAATTATTTCAATTACCGGTATGTTTAATACCACAGTAGAAAGTTTGGATTCATTTTGGGGGTTATGGTGCCTACAGATTAGAAATTAAGGGCTAAAAAGGGGCCAAAAACAAGCATTTTTGTAGTTCCCTGAGACAATTACTTGTGTATTGGTGTATGAATATATCTGACATTGTACCATAAGTTAGTCTGTTTCCATATTATTAAGGGAAGGCTGGGATTGAATTTTAGGTAAATGACCCAAACATGCAGGAATAAGGGGCCAAAAAGGGCCCAAAACAAGCATTTATCTGGTTTCCAGATAATAACTTGTGTTTAAGTGTATGGATCCCTCTGAAATTGTACTACAAGGTTCCATACTACAAAGGAAAGGCTGGGATTGAGTTTGGGATTTATTTCCAATTCTTTATAAGGGGTTCATATTTTTATACCCCTGCTTTAAAAAGGGGGGGTATACTGTTTAACCTCTGTCTGTCCGTCAGTCTGTCCGTCCGTTTGTCCGTCCGTCCATCCGTCCGTCAGTCAGTCCGTCCCATGAAACTTTCGTCACAATTTTCTCAGGACCTACAATACAAGGATTTCTGAAATTTGGTTTCAGGGTTTATCTAAGTCAGCTATACCGTGTGATGCGTTTTCAGATTGATCACTTGACAACTTCCTGTTAACCGAACACTTGTATGATTTAACACATGATAGCCAAGTTGAAAATTTTCGTCACATTTTTCTCAGGAACTACAATACAAGGATTTCTGTAATTTGGTTTCAGGGTTTATCTAAGTCAGCTATACCGTGTGATGCGTTTTCAGATTGATCACTCGTCAACTTTCTGTTTACCGAACACTTGCATATTTTTACACTATTAATATTATCCACTTGCGGCAGGGGTATTATCAGTGAGCAGTAGCTCGCAGTTTACTTGTTTATTTTTTTTCAAATTTCAATTTTTTTTTAAGTTTCAAGAAGAAATCTTCAATTGTTCAGTTATTCTGTGTCAGAAACCTATTATATTTGTAAAAGGCATTGTAATAAGAAAATGACATTTGGATTCTATTTTTTCCAATACTATTTATTATAATTTTAACGTTATTTAAATGATTTCGGAAACCACAGTAAAGTTAGGTAATCAACATAGGCTCTTGAGAGCTCCTGTGAGCTCTTGACAGCCTTAGTTGCAATCTTTTACAAAAATCATCTCAACTTCATCCACTTGGCCAAATAGAATAAAACTTGGATGTGTAAGGAATGATAGTTAAGTCTTAAATGCATGATTTTTTTTTAGTTGTTAGTGGCTTTTAACTAGCTCTCAGTTAATGGCGAGTACGCTCAGATCTATTCATTGTGTCTTTTTGTGTTGGGATGTACAAGTACCCGACCACGTCCACTTGTATTTTTGTCCATCTGTTGAGTTAAGCCATTTTTAACTGATTTTTATAGTTCGCTCTTACGTTGTACTGTTATACCACTGTCCTAGGTTAGGGGGAGGGTTGGGATCCTGCTAACATGTTTAACTTCACCACATTGTTTATGTATGTGCCTGTCCCAAGTCAAGAGCCTGTAATTCAGTGGTTGTCGTTTGTTTATGTGTTACATATTTGTTTTTTCATTAATTTTTTTACACAAATAAGGCCGTTAGTTTTCTCGTTTGAATTGTTTTACATTGTCTTATCTGGGCCTTTTATAGCTGACTATGCGGTATGGGCTTTGTTCATTATTGAAGGCAGAACAGTCACCTATAGTTGTTAATGTTTGTGTCATTTTGGTCTTTTGTGGAAAGTTGTCTCATTGGCAATCATACCACATCTTTTTTTTTATGTTAGCCAGACTTTTCAGTAAGGTATCTTGATTGAAAAATGTGTGTGATGACCCTTCCATTCAACAAACATGGATGCCATGGCTAGAAATAGAGCATAGGGGTTTACTATAGAAGTCTACGGGAAAATTGTAAATTAAACAATTTCAAATGGTTACTACTTGAAACTTAATTAAGATCATGATAAGAGGTCTTTAGTAACTATTGTTAGACTGCAATGGAATGACCTACTTTTAACTTATCTACCAAGCCAAATTAAGCCAAACTTTGTCTCGTTCATTATTGGGGTAAATAATACTATTTATTATGATTTTGACCTTATTTTACAAGATTTCAAAAACCGCAGTAGATACAGGTGAGCAACTCCAGCTCACACCTCTCTTAAGAGCCTCTAAGTGTAGTTTATTATTTATCAGATAACAAGTTGAATGGAGT
Organism: Mytilus trossulus; assembly: GCF_036588685.1. Taxonomy (NCBI): domain Eukaryota; kingdom Metazoa; phylum Mollusca; class Bivalvia; order Mytilida; family Mytilidae; genus Mytilus; species Mytilus trossulus. The sequence continues at coordinate 47,163,117 of NC_086380.1, read as the reverse complement.
ACATTTTTTTGTGTTAAACAAAAACTATTTTCATACTCTAAGCCAATTCAATGCCACAAATATACTATATTTGGCTATACTTTTTGAACCTTTTGGATTATAGCTCTTCATCTTTTATATAAGCTTTGGATTTCAAAAATTTTGGCCACGAGCATCACTGAAGAGACATGTATTGTCGAAATGTGCATCTGGTGCAAGAAAATTGGTTTCCTGTTAATTTTATTACTACCACTGGGTCGATGCCTCTGCTGGTGGACTATTAGTCCCCGAGGGTATCACCAGCCCAGTAGCCAGTACTTCGGTACTGGCATGAAAATACAAATTTTTTGTGTTATTAAAATTTGCTGTTAAAAAATAATAGAAATTATTATGAATTAAGGAATGTATCTCCCTCATGCAAAGCTCTGATTCCTTTCACTGATTTGGCTATACTTTTTGGACCTTTTGGCTCTTCATCTTTTATATAAGCTTTGGATTTCAAAAATTTTGGCCACGAGCATCACTAAAGAGACATGTATTGTCGAAATCAGATCTGGTGCAAGAAAATTGGTACCGTTAATTTTATTTATATACAATTTACATATGATGGATAATGACTGGTGATATTTAATTCCTTGTCTTCAATTTCAAAGATTTATAAAGATTTTATTGATGTATAAACTTGACCAAATCACTTTCAGACTTTTATTTGTTTGTGAATGAATTGGTGCATCTAGTGTTGTATTAATGACCTAATTGAAAGAAAATGTGCTCATTAAGCAAATGGTATATTATACAATATATTAAAGAAAACATTGTACAGGGCATGCTGAAAACACTGGCTCCAGATAATAGAATAAGTAAAGGAAGTAAATATTTCAGTTATAGAAATTCTCCCTCAATCCAGACTACTTACCAGTACACTTAGTCTATCAGTCTATTGATAAGTCTTTTTTTTTTTATTTTATTATTAGTTATTATATAATTTATTTGTAATTTTTTTCAATGGTTCATTTATAGAATTGGCAAAAAGGGACACCTATATTCATGTTTCTTGTATTTTCAGATAGTACTTCATTTTTTGTAATAGCATCATAACCATTGAAACATGTATTTTTGTCAATAAACCAATTAAAAAAAGAAACCTTTTAACAAGCAATATTTTTTACAGGATAATAGGTATATTCAGGGGTAATAATGTTTATGATACCTGTTTTTTTTCTCTCAACAGGATACATGTTTTAGGGAGCCCTTAATGACTTATACAGATGCTGAAATAAAAGAAAGGAATTTAAAGTATTATAACACTGAAGTCCATAGGGCATGTTTTACCCTTCCCCAGTTTGCAAAAGAGGTAGAGTTATTTATGTATGAATTTTCCATAACCTTAAGGCTAAAACTAAGTGTGAAGAAGTTTTATCAGTTGTCCAGGTGTAAGGACATTCATTGAATAAACAATTAAATGCAGATTGGTGTGCAGCTTATCATAAGAGTGCTTTTTCTATTGTACTCAAATTCATACAAATTATTGCAAAGTAATATTTTAAGCTTTTCTCATCACTTGGCGTCCGTCGTCTGTTGTCGTTAACTTTTACAAATATCTTCTCCTCTGAAACTACTGGGCCAAATTAAACCAAACTTGGCAACAATCATCATTGGGGTATCTAGTTTAAAAAAAAATTGTCGGGTGACCCAGCCAACTTACCAAGATGGCCGCCATGGCTAAAAATAGAACATAGGAATAAAATGTTTATTTTGGCTTATATCTCTAAAACCAAAGCATTAAGAGCAAATCTGACATGGGGTAAAATTGTTCATCAGATTAAGATCTATCTGCCCACAAATTTGACAATCAGTTGTTGGGTTTCTGTCCCTGATTTGGTTATTTTAAGGAAATGTTTGGTAATTATCTTGGTATCATGATAGTATCTGATAATATCTAATACTATTCATTATGTTTTAACCTTATTTCACATGATTTACAAAGCATGGGTTTAAATACAGGTGATCCACACAGGCTCTTGAGAGCCTTTACTCATGTTTAAAGGACATATTGCCCTTGAAAGATGATTTTTACCAATTTATTTTTAGCTCACCTGGCCCAAAGGGCCAAGTGAGCTTTTCTCACCACTTGGCGTCCGTTGTCTGGCGTCCGTTGTCTGGCGTCCGTTGTCTGGCGTCGTTGTCGTAGTTAACAATTTACATTTTGAACTTCTTCTAGAGAACCACTGAATGGAATGGAACCAATGGATTGGTGTGCAGCTTATCATAAGAGTGCTTTTTCTATGAGGTGCTGACCAAGTGATGTTACTTTGTAGCCGATCCATTATCCAAGATTGCCGCCAGCGGGGGGACTTAGTTTAACATAGGACCCTATGGGAAATGCATACAAATGACTTCTTTTAGAGAACCACTGAATGGAATAAAACATAACATGGCATGAATGTTCCTTATGAGGTGCTGATCAAGTTTTTTTACTTTGTAGCCGATCCATCATCCAAGATGGCCACCAGCAGGGGACTTAGTTTAACATAGGACCCTATGGGAAATGCATACAAATGACTTCTTTTAGAGAACCACTGAATGGAATAAAACATAACATGGCATGAATGTTCCTTATGAGGTGCTGATCAAGTTTTTATACGACCGCAAATTTTGAAAAATATTGCTATCACGTTGGCGTCGTCGTCGTCGTCGTCGTCGTCCGAATACTTTTAGTTTTCGCACTCTAACTTTAGTAAAAGTGAATAGAAATCTATGAAATTTTAACACAAGGTTTATGACCATAAAAGGAAGGTTGGTATTGATTTTGGGAGTTTTGGTCCCAACATTTTAGGAATTAGGGGCCAAAAAGGGCCCAAATAAGCATTTTCTTGGTTTTCGCACTTTAACTTTAGTTTAAGCTAATAGAAATCTATGAAATATTGACACAAGGTTTATGACCACAAAAGAAAGGTTGGGATTGATTTTGGGAGTTTTGGTGGTAACAGTTTAGGAATTAGGGGCCAAAAAAGGGCCAAAATAAGCATAATCTTGGTTTTTGCACAATAACTTTAGTTTAAGTAAATAGAAATCAATGAAATTTAAACACAATGTTTATGACCACAGAAGGAAGATTGGTATTGATTTTGGGAGTTTAGTTCCCAACAGTTTAGGAATTAGGGGCCAAAAAGGGACCCAAATAAGCATTTTTCTTGGTTTTCGCACCATAACGTTAGTATAAGTAAATAGAAATCTATGAAATTTAAACACAAGGTTTATGACCATAAAAGGAAGGTTGGTATTGATTTTGGGAGTTTTGGTCCTAACAGTTTAGGAATTAGAGGCCCAAAGGGTCCAAAATTAAACTTTGTTTGATTTCATCAAAATTGAATAATTGGGGTTCTTTGATAGGCCGAATCTAACTGTGTATGTAGATTCTTAACTTTTGGTCATGTTTTCAAATTGGTCTACATTAAGGTCCAAAGGGTCCAAAATTAAACTTAGTTTGATTTTGACAAAAAATGAATCGGTTGGGTTCTTTGATATGTTGAATCTAAAAATGTACTTAGATTTTTGATTATTGGCCCACTTTTCAAGTTGGTCCAAATCTGTGTCCAAAATTAAACTTTATTTGATTTCATCAAAAATTGAATAAATGGGGTTCTTTGATATGCCAAATCTAACTGTGTATGTAGATTCTTCATTTTGTCCCGTTTTCAAATTGGCCTACATTAAGGTCCAAAGGGTCCAAAATTAAACTAAGTTTTATTTTAAAAAAAATTAAATTCTTGGGCCTCTTTGATATGCTGAATCTAAACATGTACTTAGATTTTTGATTATGGGCCCAGTTTTCAAGTTGGTCCAAATCAGGATCTAAAATTATTATATTAAGTATTGTGCAATAGCAAGTCTTTTCAATTGCACAGTATTGTGCAATGGCAAGAAATATCTAATTTCACAATATTGTGAAATAGCAAATTTTTTTTTTAATTAGAGTTATCTTTCTTTGTCCAGAATAGTAAGCAAGAAATATCTTATTGCAAGATTTTTTTTTAATTGGAGTTATCTTTCTTTGTCCAGAATCAATTTAAATCTTTGTTATATACAATATACAATGTATATTCACCTTTTACTACCAACTGATAAATTTGAATAATTCTTATATCATTTGAATATCTATAAATACTTGAATTGCATTGGTCAAGTAGAATTTTTCTCTTGGTTTACACTTCGATAAACCATGTTTCCGAAACTACTTTTGTAAGCTATTCATGCGCGATACACATTCTTGCAGGGGTACTGGGATCTTCAGCAAGTTGAGATTATAAAACAATTGCATAACAGTTGTTTCTATTCTAATGCATATATAATAATAAAAAAAGAAGAAATAAAATACATGCACTTGAGCTTCGAAAATGTATAAAAATAAAATTTGAATAAAATTCCGGGAAATTTCACGAATAATTTGGCGAATTTACGTCATGGCAATCACGGCGTCATACGATTGAAAACTTCCAGACGGAAGATTATTTCGTTACTTGTACGCTTCAAATTCGGATAGTATCTAATCAAAATGAAGTTTTTGAGGTAGGTGCTAGTTCATTTTAGATTCTGTTGCATTTATAGAACATTTAAATTTTTAGAAAGTCAAGATGGCGGCGTACTCCTTGGTTACGACATGCCATTGTGCTTCTGATGGTACATATAGTAGCCATCAAAGTAATAATGTAAATTAATAATCGCGTATGTTTGGCTGAAGAATTATAAGGATTAAACACATTTTTTCTAGAGGTTATTGATGTGTAAACCGGGTCTCTAACTCACAAACTTGACATAAAAGTCCTTCAGACTTTTATTCAGTTTGTGAGTTAACCGCCCCGGTTTACACATCAATAACCTCTAGAAAAAATGTGTTTAATCCTATAATAATCTTTACCATTCAGTGATAACAAGCAGTTTTTTTACATCTTAATATTTTATGATGTATTTAAATGAGTAGTTATTGTTGCAAACTCCATTAGAATATTTTAATTGAGATTAGTTTTGGAATAAGGGAAAGGGGGATGTGATTTCAATTTTTTTCATTTGAAATTTCTTAAATAAAAAGAAAATTTCTTCAAACATTTTTTTGACAGGATTAATATCAGCATAGTGAATTGCTCTAAGAGAAAACAAAAATTTTAAGTTCATTAGAACACATTCATTCTGTGTCAGAAACCTATGCTGTGTCAAATATTTAATCACAATCCAAATTTAGAGCTGAATCCAGCTTGAATGTTGTGTCCATACTTGCCCCAACTGTTCAGGGTTCAACCTCTGCGGTCGTATAAAGCTACGCCCTGCGGAGCATCTGGTTTTACTTTGTAGCCGATCCGTCATCCAAGATGGCCGCCAGTGGGGGACTTTTGAATGAATTGAATAACATGTTCCCTTTCCTTATAAATGAGGTTGTGTTGTCACTTTTAGCCAAAATTTATATTTTTTTATATGATTTCAAAAACCCAAGTAGAATCAGGTGAGCGATACAGGCTCTTGAGAGCCTCTAGTTTATTATAGAAACTATAATAGATGGAGTGAATTTTTTACAGAAGTGTTTAAACACACATTAATATACATTAAACAGCAAATCAGTCATTGATCTACAAAAAAATCATGTAGAGTGATTCAGGTTCTTGATTTCAAAAAGATTGAAAGTACCGATATGACAAATTGACAATGATATTTAGTTTAGTTTTAATTTACTTATAACAAAATCAGAATTTACACTGATAAAACCAATATTCAAAAATATATTTACTGTGTTAAATTGGTAACCTTTCAGAATATTAGTTTATTCAAAAGATTGATAAGTTTTCTCACATCACTGTTAAAATTAGGATCTGAAATTCAGTGTGAGATTAGCTTTCAATAAGTACAAATAAACTTTGTTACTATGGAAGATTTGAGTACCATTTGTGGTAAGGAACCAACCAAAAAAGAAAATTTCCAATAAGGAACCAAAAAATTAGAATTAAGAAAGTTGTTTATTAATATTTAAGAATTTATCGATGAAATGGAATTTAGATTTTTCTTAAATGAACATGGCCATAAACTGTGTAGTGTAGTGTAAAGGTGTAATACCACCAAATCATGGGACGTCACATCCGGTTGTATATGAAAATAGGTTGAAAAAAAATATTCCCATGAATATTACCAGTTGTAGGTAATTAATCCTTTGTCCGTGCATTTACTCATGAACTGTTCAACCAACCAAAGCTTTTAAAATTTTAATATGTTGTTACTGACAACAAAATGAAGGTCAAGTTTAATAATGAGGATTTTGACTTATATGGTTCAGGAGTTATGGTTCTTGGCATTTGCAGTCGTGTCCATGAATATTACCAGTTGTAGGTAATTAATCCTTTGTCCGTGCATTTACTCATGAACTGTTCAACCAACCAAAGCTTCCCAAATTTTAATATGTTGTTACTGATGACAAAATGGAGGTCAAGTTCAATTATGACGAAAATATACTTAAAATTTGATGAATAAAAGGAGAATCATGAAATTTTACAAAATATGCAAATTAAGTCATGATTTGTTGCCATATGCTGGTATAAACTTGTTCAATGTCCAAAATTGTTTTATTTTTCTGAATACCCTGTACCTTAGTCAAGTTTTCAGTAATTTAAAAACATGTATGATAACTTTTAAATTTGCAGTAATTTTTGGGCCAAAAAAGGGCCTTATCGCCCCTGCATCTTTGATTAGCATGACTAAATATACAAATTAGTCAACACAGCCGAAATCTTCAGTTGATTCCTTATTGGAGTTCTTGCTCTTCAATGTCATTTTAATGTCCATTACGTAGCGGAGGGGGGATTAAGTGTTACTCTTGTCCTTCTGTACACCTGTATGTGGCCTTTCTGTAATTCCGAAATTGGTTTCCAATTTTAGCTCACCAGGGTCTGAAGGGCCCCATGTGAGCTAAGTCTATGCTATCATTGGCATACATCGTCGTCTGTCATCATAAACTAATTTCAAAATCTTCTCCTCTGAAACTACTGGGCCAAATTCATTAAACTTTAAATGTTCCTTAGGGTATTTAGTTTATAAAATGTATTCAAAGTTTTGATCCATCGACAAACCTGGCTGTGATGGCTAAAAATAGAACATGGCTAATCTCTTAAAAGCTAAAGCTTTTATAGCAAATCTGATTAGGGTAAAATTGTTCAACTGGTCAAGATCTATTAGCCTTTCAGTTTTCAGACGAATTGAACAACCCATTGTTGGGTTGCTGCCACTAAATTGGTAGTTTCAAGGAAATTTTGCAGTTCTTTGTTATTATCTTGAAAAATATTATTGATAGATATACACTGTAAGCAACAATAATGTTCAACAAAGTAAGATGTACAAAAAATAATGTATGACCGAAATTGTCAATTGGCCCCTTAAGGAGTTATTGCCCTTTAAACACAATTTTACACAATTTGTTCATCAAGTTTGCTAACATTTAAAAATCTTCTTGATCCATCAACAAACAAGGCCACCATGGCTAAAAATAGAACATAGGGGTCAAATGCAGTTTATGGCTCACATCTCAGAAATTAAAATATTTAGAGCAAATCTGACATGAGGTAAAAATGGTCAAAAGGAGTTATTGCCCTTTAAGAACAATTTTACACAAGTTGTTTATGTTTTTTAAAATTGAAAATCTTTTGAAATGAATCTTGTATAAATTTTGTATTTTTTTTCCTTGTACAACAAGAAACAAATGATAATGCAAGGTGTACAATGTCTGTTTGGCTGTGAGGGAACTATATTTGGTGTATGTAATGATTTAAAGGTGTAAATGTCTTTTTGTATACTAGTATATAAAAAAGAAGATGTGGTATGATTGGCAATAAGAACTCTCCACAAGAGACCAAAATGACACAGAAATTAACAACTATAGGTCACAGTACCACCTTCAACAATGAGCAAAGTCCATACTGCAAAGTAGGCTATTAAAAAGTCCCTGAAATGAGTTTGTTGATCTCACCTTCAAGGCTTGGCCTCATTTTCATGGAGTATTGATTATGTTAAGTTTATGTGAAAACTTTAGGACTATCAATATAAAATAAAACATGAATATTCAATCAGGTGAGACATTTCAGCATGTGCACTCTTGTTTTAAATAAGTTTTTATTGGACATTTCAACTTGTAAAAGCTGTCAACTTACTATCTTGATAAATACTGAGATGGATATATATCAGCAGAATTATGCCATTCATTGTCCTTAGTGAATTTAATATAAAATTAACCTTATCAAAAGTTGTCAATTGTACATTATCACTGATGTTATATCTAGTAAAGGGGAATGCACATTAGTACATTACTGACTTTAATTTGAATCAGCAATGAAGCTCATTGATGAAAGATTAAAGATTCTAATCTACTCCCTTATACTAATAAATACAATAACACATGCTCCACTATGAGAGAAAATTGTAGAAAAACAGGTGAAATATATATGACAAACTAGTCTGATTTAAACTTTATCAGCCATGTTAGTTTTGCTAAAAGAAGAATCTATAGTTTTCAATTTGTAAAGTGGAATATTTGCAACAGTTAAGAAAAGTCAGTGGACAAATTTTACTTGTTCTTTTCCAAAATGGTGTAACATGCAGTAACTCAAGATTGAAATGTATTGTCTATTAGTGTCACATAATCATTTTGAAAATGTTTATTTATTTGAAAATTTTTAACTGGAGTGCTGTTGATGGCTCATTATCTTTCAGAACATTGCATTATGAATTTTAAATCATTTTATAATTTGATTTTATCTTTATTGCAGAAGCTGTTCCCTGATGGAGAATCTCAGCAACAAAGCACTGTTAAATGAAAAGAGATTTATGTAAAACCATAGTGTTAGTCCCAAGTTTTTTTTTTATCAATTTACACTGGACGTGGTTGATATCCACACTGTTGAAGTGGGCGATTGCTTGCAATCTTATTTGCACTGGACTATATAATGATCATCTATACTCAGTGGTCTTTTGAAATGTAATCAAAAACTACCTTTTAGCACATAATCAAACAACCAATCAGAGCGAATTTTTCAGATGGGCAAATTAACTAAAAGTGGCCATAATTATCACTATGGTAAAATGTTTCAAAATTATATCTGATCTTCCTGTGAATCAACCAATACTGTTATTGTTAATATTAATAGCATATACAGATATCAGGTTGGAAGCCATGTACACTTTTCTGAAATACCTATTTAGTATAAAGATAAGATATGCTTGTGAATGAGTCAAACTATTCAAGGTCAAGTAAGTGAATGTAAGCAATTACAGGTCACTGCAAAGCCTTCAACAATGAGATATCAAATTATGATACAATCTTACTTATTGTAACAACTTTTTTCATTGGCCTGAATTAACCATCAAATCACCATTGACATGCCTTGGTGGCCATTTTGAAATGTTCATTGAAAACAATATAAACGAAAATAAATCATAGAATACCTCAAAAACGCTGTTTCAATTGGAATATATCTAAATCTAAAGCATACTCATAACCAAATAACCTTTGGTTTGAATGTTTTCTTTATATGATGTCATGTTTTGCCATAATGTTTTACAAGCGAAAATCATGCATAAAGTTTAAAGTCTAGGAATTTAATTTTTTAAATTTCACCAAGCTCTAATGTACATTTTTATACGACCGCAAATTTTGAAAAAATTTTCGTCGTATATTGCTATCACGTTGGCGTCGTCGTCGTCGTCGTCCGAATACTTTTAGTTTTCGCACTCACTTTAGTAAAAGTGAATAGAAATCTATGAAATTTTAACACAAGGTTTATGACCATAAAAGGAAGGCTGGTATTGATTTTGGGAGTTTTGGTCCCAACATTTTAGGAATTAAGGGCCAAAAAGGGCCCAAATAAGCATTTTCTTGGTTTTCGCACTATAACTTTAGTTTAAGTTAATAGAAATGTATGAAATTTTGACACAAGGTTTATGACCACAAAAGAAAGGTTGGGATTGATTTTGGGAGTTTTGGTTTCAACAGTTTAGGAATTAGGGGCCAAAAAAGGGCCCAAATAAGCATTATTCTTGGTTTTCGCACAATAACTTTAGTTAAAGTAAATAGAAATCAATGAAATTTAAACACAATGTTTATGACCACAAAAGGAAGGTTGGTATTGATTTTGGGAGTTTCGGTCCGAACAGTTTAGGAATTGGGGGCCAAAAAGGGACCAAAATAAGCATTTTTCTTGGTTTTCGCACCATAGCGTTAGTATAAGTAAATAGAAATCTATGAAATTTAAACACAAGGTTTATAACTATAAAAGGAAGGTTGGTATTGATTTTGGGAGTTTTGGTCCCAACAGTTAAGGAAAAAGGGGCCCAAAGGGTCCAAAATTAAATTTTGTTTGATTTCATCAAAATTGAATAATTGGGGTTCTTTAATATGCCGAATCTAACTGTGTATGTAGATTCTTAATTTTTGGTCCCGTTTTCAAATTGGTCTACATTAAGGTCCAAAGGGTCCAAAATTAAACTTAGTTTGATTTTAACAAAAATTGATACCTTTGGGTTCTTTGATATGCTGAATCTAAAAATGTACTTAGATTTTTGATTATTGGCCCAGTTTTCAAGTTGGCCCAAATCGAGGTCCAAAATTAAACATTGTTTGATTTCATCAAAAATTGAATAATTGGGGTTCTTTGATATGCCAAATCTAACTGTGTATGTAGATTCTTAATTTTTGGTCCAGTTTTAAAATTGGTCTAAATTAAAGTGCAAAGGGTCCAAAATTAAACTAAGTTTGATTTTAACAAAAATTAAATTCTTGGGCCTCTTTGATATGCTGAATCTAAACATGTACTTAGATTTTTGATTATGGGCCCAGTTTTCAAGTTGGTCCAAATCAGGATCTAAAACTATAATATTAAGTATTGTGCAATAGCAAGTCTTTTCAATTGCACAGTATTGTGCAATGGCAAGAAATATCTAATTTCACAATATTGTGAAATAGCAAATTTTATTTTAATTAAGAGTTATCTTTCTTTGTCCAGTATAGTAAGCAAGAAATATCTGCAAGAATTTTTTTTAATTGGAGTTATCTTTCTTTGTCCAGAATCAACTTAAATCTTTGTTATATACAATATACAATGTATATTCACTTTTTACTACCAACTGATAAATTTAAATAATATTTACCATTCAGTGATAACAAGCAGTTTTTTTACATCTTAATATTTTATGATGTATTTAAATGAGTAGTAATTGTTGCAAACTCCATTAGAATATTTTAATTGAAATTAGTTTTGGAATAAGGGAAAGGGGGATGTGATTAAAAAATTGGGTTCAATTTTTCTCATTTGAAATTTCATAAATAAAAAGAAAATTTCTTCAAACATTTTTTTGAGAGGATTAATATTCAACAGCATAGTGAATTGCTCTAAGAGAAAACAAAAATTTTAAGTTCATTTGAATACATTCATTCTGTGTCAGAAACCTCTGCTGTGTCAACTATTTAATCACAATCCAAATTTAGAGCGGAATCCAGCTTGAATGTTGTGTCCATACTTGCCCCAACTGTTCAGGGTTCAACCTCTGCGGTCGTATAAAGCTACGCCCTGCGGAGCATCTGGTTCTCTTTGTGGTGCATTAGAAAAGGAATGACAGTACTGCAGTTTAAGTTTTGCCGTCGTCAATTTTGATTTTACTGTCGCCTCAACATGTGGTCAGTTAACCATCAAATCACAAATTACAACACAAACTCTTCAACTACAGGTCTGTTATTCCTTAAATTTAGGATGCCATAAATCAATAAAATTGCCTGAAATTAAAAATTTAAAAAAAAATCTGGATTACCTTATATGAATGAAATTTGTGTGGATAAATTAAGAAGCTCTATTTTGACAATTTCTCTGAAGTGCATCCTTTTGCATGGAAAAATGAAAATAAAAACGAATACTGTTCTTTTTTTATTTTTAACTAATACATTTATTTTTTTAGTAATAATGTGTACTTACATGTAATAAAACTATAAAAAGTGTATCACTTCATTGATATTTTTTGGTCAACCAATTGCTTGAATATGCAATATTTCGGCTGTTTTATCAATATTCAGATAAAAGAAGATGCTTGTGTATTCTTCATTGCAGGATTGTATATGGAATGTTCTACAAGCACCCCTGAGTTAATTTTCTGTGTAACTCAAATCCTCATTGATTACTGTTGACATGGAAATAGTATTTTTTATGCCCATTTGACAAAATATGATAGTAATGTGCAGATGTTTTTATATGATGTTTAGATTTCTTTTATTTGATATACAGTTCAAATAAGTGAATACATGCAATAACAGGTCACTGTAAGGCCTTCAATAATGATGAAAATATTTGATACAAATTTCTGACTTGTTTTGTGTTGTGAGGACATTGAAGTACCTGGTGTGTGTCCGTCCGGTCTTGTTAGAGAATTTTAGAAGTGATTGCGATATCTTTTCTAGTCTTTTTATTTCTTGTCACAGTAAACAGTTTCACCATCTTACGGTGTTTACATATCTCAACTTGTAGGATTCGCTCGTGTATGTAACAATGAAATTTATGTATTACTGAAAAAATTATTACACCAGGGTTTTTGATATCAAAAACTAGTCAAAACATTTACTAAATTTTATCATCGGTATGAGAACATCATTCGTAAATATTGCTTAACATGCAGACTTCTTATACGTTTAGGTATTTCACATCCAATTTTTTATGGAAATATTCTTTATAAAGCACAAAGGTGTCAATATTCACCTCAGAAACCTAACAAAACCTTTGAATAAACTTATTAAGAAGGGATATAGTAACTGTAATGTTTCTGTTGTCAGGTCAACTGTCATTAAAGATTGCATATTTTGGCGTTAATATTGATTCACTTATAGGGTCTTTGCATCGGAACTAAACATATTTATTCAAAAAACAGTTTTTGGCATGACACGGGTTATGTTCTTCTCATATATGTTATGATTGTATGATACTAAACCCCTAACGGGAAGGATTGTACCTGATGTTCATATGATGAAATCATAATCTTTCAATCAGTGTAATTGAAGTTTGGAGCTGGCATGTCAGTTAACTACTAGTAGTCTGTTGTTATTTATGTATTATTGTCATTTTGTTTATTTTCTTTGGTTACATCTTCTGACATCAGACTCGGACTTCTCTTGAACTGAATTTTAATGTGCGTATTGTTATGCGTTTACTTTTCTACATTGGCTAGAGGTTTAGGGGGAGGGTTGAGATCTCACAAACATGTTAAACCCCGCCGCATTTTTGCGCCTGTCCCAAACCAGGAGCCTCTGACCTTTGTTAGTCTTGTATTATTTTTATTTTCGTTTCTTGTGTACAATTTGGAAATTAGTATGGCGTTCATTATCACTGAACCAGTATATATTTGTTTAGGGGGCAACTGAAGGACGCATTCGGGTGCGGGAATTTCTCGCTACATTGAAGACCTGGTTTTTTTTGGGCAACACGATTTCCCGAGAACTACGAGAACAACATAATATCCCGAAAACAAGATTATATATCCCGAGAACAAAGATTTTTTATGGTGTTATATATGTGTTTTTTGCTAAAATAAGTGTAACAGCATACAATGATTAAGGTTTATGGCGTTCATAATTAATAAAAGTACACGCAATCTTCAGAAAATAGATTTGTATGAGGCAAATTCCTTATTCCTTAAAACAATATGGCGGACGTTATATTTTGTCAGTTTTTATATGAATTTTTAACATTTTTTTTTAATAAAATCTATTCTTTCAGTACATTTGATACTTTTCTTTTCTGTCAGTTCTTCTAAGATATTCTAATACTTTGATTTTCTTAGGTTGTCTACCTTAAGAATGTCCGCCATATTGTGTTCAACAAGGATTTTTGCATACAAGACATAGAAATCGAATTTTTGACCTAAAATTGCATTTTTATTGAATAAAAACGAGTATTATCTCTTATTAGTATTCTTTATTATTGTAAAAAGTAGTAAAAACACAATCAAAACACCTATAACACAATTAAAAATCTTGTTTTCGGGATATTATGTTGTTCTCGTAGTTCTCGGGAAATCGTGGTACCGGTTTTTTTTCTATAGTCGGGTTGTTGTCTCTTTGACACATTCCCCATTTCCATTCTCAATTTTATGACTTGAAATATTTCTTAATCCATAAAAAAACAAACTACTCCTCCGTCTTTGTCTCAACAGTGGTATTACATCGCTGCAAATGGGTATACTTGAAACCTACTGTGATTTGCAGATTCAAATTATGATGCATTTATCGATGGTGGGGCAGCAATGGTTAATTCCAGGCCACCAAGTTGGGCAAAAACATTTGATGAATATGCAAATGATGTCATACTGCCTTACATAAAATCTTGCATCGGTAAGTATTCAAGAGTAGACATTGAATTTGATGTTTATTAAATGAATAATTTAAAGGCTGTGACAAAACAAAGGCAAGGTTCATGTGCTAGACTGAAAGGTGTTGATTCTGGAAGATCCCCAAGGGGTTTGAGTAGTTTTCCCTGTGAAGATGACAACGAAACGATTTTTTTCATGTTTCTTACTGACATAATTGCTTCTTTTCTACTTCTATCATTTTGCGGCCACCATCAATTAACTGATTATTTTGCAACTTTTGGATGCGCATGTAAATATTTTAGATAGAAATATGTCAAAATGTGTTGTGCTATACATTCTATATACAGTGAGATTAAAAACATGGACGGTGGTCTAAATCGTCTCGTGTAGGTGAGTCTTGAAACTTTCAAGACTACTTGTACTGGTGGTGGTTAGTTGGTAGTGCGTTCCAGTCCCTTATTGTTCTTGGATAGAACGATTCTTTCCTCACTTCTGTTCTACAAGTTGGTAATTGGAAACCGTTGATGTTTAAGTTCAGGTTTATTCTGTCTGGTGGAATGGGCGTGTCTTCTGTATTTACATTTACCATCCCGTTTGAAAGTTTGGCCATGGTCTTCAAGGGATTTCCATTCTAGTATGGTAATCATGTCACTAACATATGAGGTGTTGTGATATCTTTTAGTGACATATATTGCTGCTCTTCTTAGTACCATTTCAAGCCGGTGTTTGTTGTTCTGCTGGAAAGGGTCCCATACTGTGCATGCATACTCCAAGGTTGGTCTGACTAGGGATTTGTATGCAGTTTCCTTTATAGTGGTGTTGCTGATATTAAGGTTAGTTTCAGAAACTCAATGTTTTTTTTTCGCTTTGTTACAGATGTTTCTGATGTGCTCGTTCCATTTTAAGTGATCTAATGGTACAACCTAGATATTTGTCAGATTTTACTGGCTTCAGTGTGTGTCCATGCAATTTGTACTCTAACTGTATGTTTGCGTTTTCTTGTGATTGTTAATACATTGCATTGATCAGGATGAAAGGCCATTTCCATTTTGTTTCCCAGATTGCAAGCTTGTTGATGTCCTCTTGTAGGTTCAACCTGTCTGCGTCTGATGCAATGGTCAGGTGAACTATGGTGTCATCTGCAAAGAGTCTAACCCTTGAGCGAATACCTTCTGGCATGTCATTTATGTAGAAAAAGATCAAACTCGGTCCAAGTACCGAGCCCTGTGGGACGCCTGATTCTACATTGAGTGTGTCAGTTGGTTCCCCTTCTTCAACTACCACTTGTTTCCTGTCAGAAAGGAAATTATGTATCCATTTGCTGGTTTTGCCTCTGATACCATAGTGATCCAGTTTGTGTATTGGTAAACTGTGACTTACTTTATCAAAGGCCTTTGAAAAATCCATAATTAGGCAGTGTGTTTGTTTCCCTGAATCCATGATTATGGTGATGTCATTTATGAAGTATATCAGTTGTATTTTGCAGGATAGGCCTCTCCTGAATTAATGTTGTAATGGGTAAAGTATATCATATTTGTCAGCATGGGTCATAATGTGGCTTGTTACAATGTGTTCCATGATTTTACAGTAAATGCAGGTAAGTGAGACTGGACGTTAGTTCATTGTGTCAAACCGTTTTCCCTTCTTAAGGTGGTACCTAACACTTTAACTAAAATTAATTTGGCTCGTTTAATTTTCTTTAAAGTTTGACAAAGTATTTACTTTGACCCTTTAACAAAAATATAAAATAATCAAAAGATTTGAACCAACCGTTTAATCAGAAAAATTACACTAGTTATATAGCAGTTTGACAAAAACTTTCTTTGATCATCGAGAAGCTTATATTCCCTTAAAAACACAACATAATTAAAACGTTCTGCTGATTTTACAGAGTTATCTCCCTGTAGTGTTAGGTACCACCTTAAATATTGGACTTGCGTTTGCTCTTTTCCAAATATCTGGTAGTCACCTGCTTCATATGACCGCCTGAAGATAGTTGTTAACATTGACCCAATATCAGATGAAAGTTCTTTAAGTACTCTTGATTTTATAGAGTCTGGTCCAGCAGCCTTATATGGGTTCAGATTTGATAATAATTATGCCATTTTCAGTGATGTTTTGGTCCGGTATTGTAGGGTAAGGTTGATCTGTCATGTTGCAGCTATCTTTAAATTCAGTGCTTGTGAATTATTTGCTTATTAAAGATGTTTGCCTTTTCAACTGGGTCTGGATGGAGTAGCCCATTGCTTCGTTAAGGTGATATTTGATTTCCATCTGATCTTTTGTCCAGAAACGTTTAATTCAGTTCGTTTTTTGTCGTTATTTTGGATCTGGTGTAATGATGTCCTTTATGTATTTTCAGTATGCATGTCTGATTTCTCTTTGTACCAGTCGTTTTAGTTCCTTGTATTTGCTGTTTTGCTTTGGATCTGCTGATTCCTTTTTGTCTTGTAGTCTTTATCCCGTTTTCGAATTAGCCATTTGAAGTCTGCTGTTATCCAATGGTTGCCGTCTTTTGATCTGGCTGTTTTCTGTGGTATGTTGGTATTTATGGTATTTTTTAGATTGTCCTGAAAAGAGTCCCACATATCTTGCGTGCATCAATCTTGGTGGTTCATCTTGGTTATTTATTGATTTAAGATCTTGTTTGATGTTATCCCACTTTGCTTTTTTGTATAGTGAAATCTTTCGTGGCTTTTGTGTGTTGTTTTGATGGAATGGTTTTTAATTCTGCAAAAACTATGTCATGGTCAGATATGCCAGGTATGGTTTCAACCCTGATGAAGGAGTTCGGGTAGTTTGTATTTATGAGATCTAGGGTGTTTGATTCTCCTGTTGGTTCTTCTACAATTTGTTGTAGGCCGTGGTCGTCTAGGATGTCGGTGAACTTATGGTGTATATTGGTATGCTGAGTTTTTGGTTTTCCAGTCCCAGCCATGATAATCAGTGCATTGTTTATATTGTAGGCTCTTTAATTGATTCAGCATATCAAAGAATCCCAAAAATAATGTTTATGAAATCGAACAAAGTTTAATTTTGGACCCTTTTGATCTCAATGTGAACCAATTTGATTACAGGGCCCAAAAAAATCAAAAATCTAAATAAATGGTCAAATTTAGCATAGCAAAGAACCCCATACATTTATTTTTTGTTGAAATCAAACAAAGTTAAATTTTGGACCCCAATTTGGACCAACTTGAAAACTGGGCCCATAATCAAAAATCTATGTTTAAATTCATCATATGAAATAACCCTAAGAATTCATTTTTTGTTTAAATCAAACTAGTTAGTTTAATTTTGGCCTCTTTGGACCTTGATGTAGACCAATTTGAAAACAGGACCAAAAATTAAAAATCTAAATACATTGTACAATGTTAGATTCGGCATATCAAACAACCCCAATAATTCAATTTGTGATGAAATCAAACAAAGTTTAATTTTGGACCATTTGGACCTCATGTGGACTTATTTAAAAACGGGGACCAAATTCCAAAAAACTTAATACACTGTAGATTCAGCATATGTAAAGGGGCACTAGCTGCCAAATTCATGTTCATCGATTTGACTCAAATTCTCAAATTTTTATTTATAACAATGTAAAACATTTTTCCAGACTATCAAAAGTATAAATTAAACAAAGTACAGGACATGGTCTCAATAAGATGTCGCTTCGTTTCGTGTGAATTTTAGCCAAGAGGCCATCTATTTAATTATCGAGTTGACTTTCGAAAACCATATAAGCGATGTAAACATAAACATAGATATACACAGATTAAGCAACCCGTGCAATTGCATTTTTATAGGTCTGTTAAATTTTGTAATATAGATTAAAAATTTATGTTTATGGTCGTTTTTACATTTAAAAGAATAATTTTGTGTGGATCGAATCAGTCAATGAAATTATTTGCCTTTGTTTCACTTTAAATGTTGACATTCTTTTCCTTTAAATACCCGTGCAAGGACAATGCATGCGTTATTCTATCTCTTTCTACGGGGTTAAATTTGAGTTCACATGCATAAGGATTTAATGAGGTCAAATTTTTCTCTTGCAAGATAATATTTCATTATCAAAGTTTATTAGCTTAATTTGACAAAATTGAACCATTTCAGCTGATAAAAGCAGATTATTATTTCACTATTGCACTTTTATTAATGATTGAACAAAAACAATCATACTTTTGATTTTTATGTATCTCGTAGCTAGTTCCCCTTTCAGAACCCCAAAATTCAAGAATAAAACCCCATTGAAATTGGTCAAGAAATTCGCAATTATTTCAAAGTATTAGAAAAGTATTGTTTTGGCCCCTTTTTTGTTCCCTTATTCCTAAAAAAAATGGGCCATAACCTCCAAAATCAATCCCAACCATCTTTTTTTGGAATGGAATCTTGTTGTACAATTTCAGAAAGATCTATACACTTACACACAAGTTACTGTCTCGAAACTAGAAAAATACTTATGTTACTAATATACAACCAAACAAAATCTGTTTTTGTGGTCGTATGAAATCAAATTGAAATAAAAGTTTTACTTAAACTAATTTAACACGACAATTATTTTTTAATCCAAGCCTAGTACCCGGTTATGTCGCGGCATGTGAAATCTGGAATCAACCCCCTCCAAACTTTAAATCCCTATGGCAAAGCTTTTGCCCACACTAAGTACACCCGATAGGCAATTGCCTAAGGGTGCCTCGACCAAAAGACTAAGGTGGGTTAAGTTACGGAACGTTTTAAATTGAGGTCCAAAGTCGGGGTAGGGTGACCCTTCCACCTCCATAATTTAATTCGTAAAAAGTCCCAACGGTAAAGCTTTTCTCCAAACTAGATGCACACGATAGGCAATAGCCTAAGGTTGCCTACACCCATAGACCCAGGTGGTTTGAGATACGGAACTTTTTCAAATGACTTCCAAAGTCGGTGTAGGGTGACCAAATCACACCATTATTTAATTCATAAACATGTCAGTATGGCAAAGCTTTTGTCCACACTAGGTACAAATAATAAATCCCTAAACATGCATTGACTCAAAGTACGATGTGGGTAAAGTTACGGAACTTTTAACATTGAGGTCCAAAGCTGGGAAGGGTGACTCTACCACCTCCCCTCTATATATACAGTCCGCCAAAAGTTAAGTACCACCGAAATATAATTGCAATATTTTGTTAGTGTTCGTCCATTGGTCCGTCGACTGCATAGAGGCAACCTAAGAGCCAGTCCTGATGTATAGGGACCTGTAATAACAGGCAGGCACTCTACCGTCAGGTTTCAATGGGAAAATGACGTTCTATGCTTGAAAATAGGAAGCTGACAAAACACTCATTGGTCAGATGGGAATCAGTATTTTTCACTGTCAGTAGACCACATAATACGAACCACATAATACGAATTTCGCGGGAAAACAAAACGGCCGATGACCAAGACAATATTTGCACAAGGACTGCATTCAGTGTTGGTGTTGTTCCAGTACGGGGTTGCTTCTTATACCGTTATAAGTTGGATATGCATATTCTGATGTGTAACATAAGAGGACAGACATACAGACATTTGATGCCTTAAAACATTGTAGTCCCTTGTTTTAATATCTCCCGACTTGCGTCAATATTGACAAGACCCTTGTACATGGACGACAACGCTAGACCACACAGGGCACGGATTTTAACCGAGTCAAAAGAGCAACAAGCCAATTACACTATGTTTTGACCTTGCATGTCTCAATACATGAACCCTATCAAACATGTCTGAGGTGCCATTGGTGGAAATCTCAATCGCAGAGATCCACCTTCACAATATTTTGTCGATTTTAAAGTGGCATTTGTTGTTTGATGCAACAGATTCCTTAACTAAAGTTTTGAGGGCTTGTACCGAGAATGATACGTCGTGTTATGAAACTGTACCGGAAGAGAGGTTGTTACACATGCTATTGACTCAAATATTGACATTAAATTTGCCAAACATGCCAAAGATTATGTATTGATTTAATTGATATCAATTGTTGAAAAAATGAAAGAAAAAAAAATCACAGTGAAACTTAAATTCTGTTTCTGAATTGTGTAATTTGCACTATTTCTATGAACGAAAAACCTATATGCATAGAACCTTCATAAGTGACCAAATTTATATTTGTGGTTTGTTTATGGTATACATTAGCAAAATTGCTATATAATTTTTTTCTTTTTTTCGATGAATCATTGATTTTTTTATATTTGAAAAAAAAATAGATGCAATAAAAGTAGGTGGTGCTTAACTTTTGGCGGACTGTAATTCGTTAAATAGTTCAAACGACAAAGTTAGGTGCAAACGATTTTTAATTGCCTGTAATTGCCTGGACCCAAAGACCGATGTGTGTAAAGTTATAGATATTTTTTAATTGAGGTCCAAAGTTGGGGTAGGGTGACCCAAAAACCTCCCTTATTTAACATGTTTAATTCATAAAAAGTCCCTACGGCAAAGCACACGATAGGTATTGCCTAGGGTTGCCTATACCACAAGACCCAGGTGGGTTAAGTTACGAAACTTTTTTAATTGACTTCCAAGTATGTGTAGGGGGTCGAAAGCATCTCCCTTATTCAATTGACAAAAAAGTCCGTACGGCCCTCACTAGGTGCACACGACAGGCACTTGTCTAAGGTTGCTTATAGCCAAATACCGTGGTGGATAAAGTAACGGAACTTTTAAATTCAGGTCCAAAGTTTGGGTATGGTGACCCAACCCCTACCTTCTTTTATTGATAAAAAAGTCTGTACGTCAAAGCTTTTGTACACGTACACTATGTAAAAATTACAGGGAA
Source organism: Mytilus trossulus (assembly GCF_036588685.1). Taxonomy (NCBI): domain Eukaryota; kingdom Metazoa; phylum Mollusca; class Bivalvia; order Mytilida; family Mytilidae; genus Mytilus; species Mytilus trossulus. The sequence goes on along the minus strand of NC_086380.1, from coordinate 47,141,978 downwards.
TTGCTCGAAGTCGCCTGGACTTACGATCCCAGGTGTGTAAAATTTCGAAACCTTTTTTTAGGTCCATAGTTGGTGATATGGTGACCCAACCCCTACCTTTTTAATTAATAAAAAAATTGTTACGGCAAAGCTTTTGTCGACATTAAGTACAAATGATAGGCAATGTCTAGACTCAAAGACCCATTTATGTAAAGTTACGGATTTTTTTAATTGAGGTCCCAAGATGGGTTATGGTGATCCATTCCCTTTAACGTCTTTTATTGATATAAAAGTCCCTACGTCAAAGCTTTTGTCCATTATTGCACTAGCTTAAAACTTCCATGAGATCGTGCTTTACAATCTGTTTGCTGTTATTTTTGAGTGACATGCATCAAGCTTGGGGAATAGCTAAATTGTGTGCCAAAGCAATACCAGAAAGACAGGCATATACTTGTGATAAGGATTCACGCCAAAACAACTCTTTTATCCCTATCACTGTTCCGCAATTATAACAGTTCGAACCACATAGCGGAGGTGGGTAAATTAAAAAAAAATCTTAAACTGGGGTCCAAAATTACAGAATGTAAACCCCTCCAAATTTTAATTCTAAATCAATTCCTATGGCAAAACTTTTGTCTTCTGTCCAAACCAGATAGCCCATGTCATTCCCTTGAATAATTAAATGGTTTTTTTTCTATATTTCTTGACTCTATGCATTGCCAAACACTAGACTGCCAATTTGGAAAGTATTTAAACATTTATTTTGCTGTGCCAAAACCGGACATCGATTCCCCTACTCCTTTATTTTTTGTTGTTCACCTTTTTCCACGAAATCAAAGAAAAAACATTTATGTCAAATGATTCTACAGTAGCATACTAAAAAAATATTATCAGCTAAGAAGCTGATAATATTTTTGTATAGTCGCCGTCAGCTGAAATTCGTAGCAGTTATCTATAAAAATAATCTAAACTATCAACCACTAGAATTTTTATAGTACGCTAGTGTAAAAAGGGGCACTAGCTACGAGATATATAAAAAAAAATATAAAGTATTATTTTTTTTATCAATCATTAATTATAATGAAAGTGAAATAATAATTCGCGTTTAGCAGCCAGTATGGGTCAATTTTGTCAAATTAAGATAAATAACACTGATGATCAATTATTCACTTGCAAGTGAATAATTCGACCTTATTGAATCCATATTCATGTGAACTTCAATTTAACCCCTTACCTAAAGATATATAAAGCATGCAGTGTGCGTGTTCTGTTATTTGAAGGAAAAGAATGTCAACTTTGAAAGTGAAACGAAGATCTATTGTTTGATTGACTGATTCGATTCCTATAAAAATCATTCTTATACAGGTAAAAACGATGATTAACATACGATTTTTTTCTATAATATGAAATACAGACCTGGAAAAATTCAATTACACGTATCCACTTTGTTTTTATATCTATATTTATGTTGATATCGTTTATATGACCATCGGAGGTTTTCGGAGATCTACTCGATAGTTTATTATTAGATGGCGGCAATATACGAAACGAAGCTACATATTATTAAACCCACGCCCTGTAAATTATTTATTTTATACTTTTTATAATTAAGAAATACTTCTTGGAAGCCATAGATTTGTTGGAAATTTACACATGGCCTTGGCCGTGATATTCGAATATTATCCTGAGCGTTAGCGGAGGGGGGGGGGGGGGGGGGGGGTGAAACGAATATCATGACCCAGGCCATGTGTGAATTTCCAACAATCTATGGCTTCCATGAATTATTTCGATTCTAATAGGACAAATACGGTGATTACAAAACTGAAGCGAGGGTGGGTATGCTGTGTGTTTTGCTGTGCCTTTTAAAATAATTCTCTATAATTTGGATTAATGTTTTATACGGTTATAAATCAAATATATGAATTTGAGTTAAATAGGTGAACATGAATCTAACTGCTAGTGTCCCTTTAACAATTGACAATAATACTCAATCAATCCAATATGTGGGGTTATTAGTCAAACTTTAAGTTTCAACTTGAAATTTTGTGTATTAATAATATGCATTAACTACAAATGTATTATGTCCTACCTGGCCTAGAGGGTCAGTGTGAGCTTTTCACAATATTCGACGTTTGTTATCCGTAGTCGTCCGACGTCATCATCCGTTTACTTTTACATGTACAAAAGATTTTAATCTACTTATTACTTAATATTATCGTTAGTTGACTGTTTATAATGTGTTGGGTTTTGCAGATAAATTTCTATATTATGTTAAATCATCTAAAGTGTAAACAACATCCCCTTTTTTTTCCAATTTTCAACTGGAAATCGTTTGTTGTGTGAAATGGTTTTCCGTACTTTCGGCATCCTGTCAAATAGTTCCTAAAATAAGCTTTTTGTAGATTAAACGTACAGACATTGTATAAACTGTTTAAATAATAACCCTTCAAAACAAAAGCGTTTGCGAAAATTGATTTCTGTTTGAAGAAGCCGATTGCGTTCATCTTTTTAAAAAATGGTTGCGAACTATATTATGTAACAATGTAGGGTGCGCAACTTTTCTTAAACTGGGGTCCAAAATTACAGAATGTAAACTTCTCCAAATTTTTATTTGTTTTACTGGCTATCACTGCAGGAACCGCTGCGATCCTATTGAATACAACTAGAACACTTGAGTCTTCTTGTCTTTACATAGTAACATATGAATATTTCGTGCAATGTCAATTTGAAATTCATGTCACGTCACCGTCTGGTTTTTTGTTTTTTTTTCTTCTTCAAAATCTGTAATGGTGCTCCAGTATAAAAAGAAATACCGGCGAAACAGAAACAAGATACATACACACAGAATATTTAACGACCTTGACTACAGTCGGACACGGTACCTATCGACCCTGATGGGTATCTCATACAAAGATAAAAACTAAACCCTTTTACCATGCCATGCCAACAAAAACAAAAGAGCAGTCAGACGCCGTTGGAAAAATGTATAAGATGGAACAGAATCCCTTTTGAATAGCCTGATTGCATTCGTTCCATAGATACATCGCGTTAAAATTTTGTATGAAAAGTGATTTGACCAAAAAGATACCGACAACGTGTTAAACATGTTAAAATCAGCCTTAATTTTAAATACCCAATTTTTGCCACATACATTCTGTCTGCAAGTCATAGCCGTGATCGTATAGTGGTTAGTACTTCGCGTTGTGGCCGCGACAACCCAGGTTCGAATCCTGGTCACGGCAAACAGCTGTGTAATGTCGCTGTTACGGCATTGTAGGCAATTTTTTTTCTCGGTCTCTCTTTTCGAATTTTGATAATCTTTCTTCGTTT